>NC_081850.1:43203779-43503779 GCF_963259705.1 Myotis daubentonii
GTCCATTGGGAGACAGGCATGGGTTGCCATAAATCTCTTTAATGGAGAATAAATAGGGTATTCATGAGGTATAAGTGAAGATATTTAACTGAAATTGTTCCTCTTGTAAAATCAATGACCCACGTGACCTACATGCATTGCATAAACTTCATATGTTAAATCTGTTTGCCATGGAAAGACAGGTATGTAATTCTCTGCACCCTGTGTGTGTAATTCTCAACATACACAATTATTTTAGTGTTTGGCCTCAGAGCAGGATCTTGAAGGTCCAAGTTACCATTTGTACTTATGCACAAGATCCTCCTCAAAGCTACAGGCTCAAGAGATTCCACAAACACCTTATGCAAAAGAGTCATAAAAGTAAGCATTGGCACTCTACTCTAAATGTGATCCACTAAACTCTCCACTGTCTTTCTTTTAGCGTTACCCTGTAGTTATTTTTCCCAGAGTTCCTATTGATTCTTTTCATCTTCATAACATTAGTGAAGAATGTCTGTAGGCTGCTTTAGAGTTTACATAGCATCTCCACTCACTCTGTATCTTTACATTAGGATTTGATTCAGCAACTATTGTATGAGGTTGATATTATTCTCTCCATTTCACAGATGAGGAAAGCAAGTCTCAGAAAGGTTAAATGACTTACTCAAAGTCACACAGCTACTAGTAGATGGTGGAGTAAAAACTAAAAATGAGATCTTCTGGCTTCATTCCTGTGTAGTCCTTCCATTCTGTATGGATTTTCACTTTTTCCTATTGCTTTCTCTTTTGACTCTTATGTGATCTTTATCAACAATTCAGTTCATGGTTGATGTTTTCTTTTGTTAACCTCTCATCCTCTTGTCTCTCAAATACCTCACACTTTCACTGAATGACTCACTGTAATTGTTCTTCAGTAACTATTCTTCACCTAACTGTACAAGGTGAAACAATATTTGATTTGCCACAAGCTGGGCCACTGAGATACAAGTATACTCACTCAGGTCAGTGATGGATGGCTAGGTAGAGGCAGACTCAGCAGTATCTAGCCATGGCGTTAGTTTTCAACAAGTCAGTAGCACTGAAATAAACTGAAAAAAAAAAAACAAAAAAACTACGCCCTAACCGGTTTGGCTCAGTGGATAGAGCGTCGGCCTGCGGACTCAAGGGTCCCAGGTTCAATTCCGGCCAAGGGCATATACCTTGGTTGCGGGCACATACCCAGTAGGGAGTGTGCAGGAGGCAGCTGATCGATGTTCCACTCTCATCAATGTTTCTCTCCCTATCCCTCTCCCATCCTCTCTGTAAAAACTCAATAAAATACATTTTTTTAAAAAAACTAATGGACCCAATAGCACTGCGTCAGAGAAACCAAGGTTTGAACCTTTGGGGTTCTACAATAGCTTCAGGTGTATATGCCCAGAGATGCTAAAATGACTCAATGACCTCAAGAAATTCATCTTTGACAGTGATTCCTTTTATCTCTTATACCTTATGTGAATTTTTTAAAATTTACCTTCAAAGAATGCACTTTTTATAGTGTTACTTAACAGATAAGTTAAAATAACATTGTCCTGCTTAACTAGCTATATGACCTTAAGCTAACTGTCTAAATTCTGAGCCTCAGTTTTTACATATGCAAAATAGAAATGATTAACTATGAAATTCATAAATTATCACTAATATATATTAATTACTTATAATGTGTCAGGCACTGTTTTAACAAGTTTCTCAGTAATAACTTGTTTAATTTTAGGTACTAACATTAGCCCCATATTACAGACCTGAGATACAGAGATGTTGTGTGACTTGCCCAAGGGCAACCAGCTCCAGAGTGGTTTGGCTGGGCTTTGACCCCATGTAAAATTGTTCCAAAGGGCAAGCTCCTAACTGCCACACTCTAGTGTTTCATTTTTAGGTTCAATAAGGTGAAATATTAAGTTTATGAAGTCCCTAGTGTACTATCAGGTATACAATAAAAAAGTAATGAACAGTGATTATTGTTCCATTTGGTGTCCAAAAATCTTTTAAATAGAGGTTACATGTATTATTATGAAACCATCAACATCACTTATGCCACTTCCTATTTCAAGATGTTTTTTATATTGAGAAATTAGAAGAACCATTCAGAGGTACATTTAAAATGTCTTCCATTCTCTGATGCTATTCAACACAACTTAAAGCTCAAATTTTCAAGTACACAGGGATATATAGAAGGCAAAGGTAGTAAATAACTACTGTGGTACTACTATCTTCTTCTATCTATATACTAGTATATAAAAGGGTAATATGCAAAGTGCCCTCTCGGAAGTTCAACCAGGAGAACGGGAGTTCAATCACTCGCTATGACTGCGCTGACAACCACGGGGCAGTGCAGAACATGGCAGGCGACCCCAGTGGTGGCCGCAGGGTGCTGAGGGAGTGAGAGAAGGAGGCAGCGGGGAGGTGGGGAACCTGACCAGCCCTGATCACTGGCCAGGCCTAGGGACCCTACCTGTGCACAAATTTCATGCACTGGGCCTCTAGTATGTAATAAGAACTAAGTCCTTTTATATGTGTTATCTAACAATTCTCACAAATAGCAGGGGAGAGGCTGTAATGCCTAATTTTCAGATAAGAAAACTGAGAATCATTAGATTTATTATCATAGTAATAATTCTAATGAGAAAAGGTAATTCACCCAGTTTATAAATTAAGCTTGTGTGGCTAATCATGATTTTTCAAAGCTTAGAATATGGTCTTTGCAGGAACATTTGGGAACTTGTTCCCCAGCACATGTCGTCCGTTTGGCTCAAATAAACTCATAGAAATTCTCAAAAGAAAAAAGAAAAAAAGAATTTAGTCTTTGCTTCCCTCCTTGGTTGCAGATATTATGCAGCAAACTCCACTGGACGGTGTGAGAGGTGCAACAAGAGCTGCAAGGCCTGCAGGGGCCCAAGGCCCACTGACTGCCTGTCTTGCGATACATTTTTCTTTCTGCTCCACTCCAAGGGCGAGTGTCGTCGCACCTGCCCAGATCATTACTATGCAGACCAAAAGACACAGACCTGTGAGAGATGCCATCCGACTTGCCATGAATGCAAAGGTAAGCGTGTATCTATCCTTTTGCACGTGTGAATGGAAAAATACAAAGTTTCCCTTCCTCTTGTTTCCCCACCACCTTTGGTTGGTCCTCTTGCTTGACAACCTCATAACCAGTCCTCCAGCATCAGCACCCTCTGTATTCTCTCAGCTTCTGCACCTGCCCTCTGACCTGGGCTACTCCTGTACCACACCGCTGCCTCTTCAGATTGTATTGTCTCCTCCAGGAAGTGTTTTACACCTACTCTGTCTTCCTTCTCTACCTGTTGACCTTGGAATCTTTTCTCCCCAGTGAAAGTTATTTTCATTCCTTCAACAACTACTTAAGAAATCTGCCTCAAACTCTCCCAAGCTCCATTCTGAGGTTCCGGATACCTACTTATCTGTCCCAGAGATCCTTAAAATCAACATGTCCCAGAGCAAACACAACCTGGGTTTCCTCTGATATTTACTCTTTCTGTTAATGGACCCACTGTGCTCTCCCCCCGCCCCAGGTCATCCTGTACAATAGTACCGGAGTGACCTTTCTAAAATCCCTATCCGCTCACTTTCCTCCATAGCTTGACAGAGAAATGTGATCATCATGCATCCATGATAACTCTCTGGATAAAAAAAGGGCCACATCATAAAGCTAACTAGCTCAGGGGAGTCCTGCATGGAGGGCCTTAAAAAAACTCAGAGACTTGCCCTAACCAGCTTGGCTTAGTGGATAGAGTGTCAGCCTGCGGACTGAAGGGTCCCAGGTTCGATTCCGGTCAAGGGCATGTACCTTGGTTGAAAGCACATCCCCAGAGGAGGTGTGCAGGAGGCAACTGATCGATGTTTCTCTCTCATCAATATTTCTAACTCTCTATCCCTCTCCCTTCCTCTCTGTAAAAAAATCAATAAAAATATATATATTAAAAACAAAAACAAAAAACTCAGAGACCTAAAGTAACCACATATGATGATTTGAACATAAAAATTTCTAACTAAAAGAGAGTCATAAAGGGTAGTCATGTCCTAGGCCAGTATCTTCCTTGACAAAGGTCAGTCTTTACCTTAAGTGAGCCTGTCTATTTTCTTTTTGCATCTAAGATAGCATAACTTTGAAATGTCAGAGTACTCCTTTTCCAGACCCTTCAAGGCACAACTGCCTGTACCAGAGCACAAGACCACAGATCCCTGACTATTATCTTGTTCCTGAATATCACTTCTATGTGCTGTAAATGTTAAGTATTAATTATCCTGTACCCACCAATGTAAAGAAGTATGTGTTTCTCTATTTTGCCTTTTTATCAATCCCAGAGATTTCCCCACTTTGCTTTCTCCCATCCCCTTAACTATCACCAATGGATTTCACGTAACCCTCCTAATGTCTCCTCCTTTCATCCTAAAGTACAAAATAAGCAGCAAAACCGCTATTCTCCAGAGCATTTTTCCAACCTATTGAGGTTTTACGTCCCAGCAATCATCATCAGTTTGGCTCAAGTAAACTCATAAAAAATTCTCTACAGATTTGGACATTTCTTAGGTCCCTACCTCCTACAATATTTCAATTGACAGCTGGTAGGATACATTCCTGTCATCTTTTTCATTATGTTTGCTATTCTTAGCCCTTCTTCTATATAAATTTTATAATTAGCATTTCCTCTAAAAAGCCGTTCCTAACCACCTCCACTCTGTGTTCCTTTAGTCCTCTGCGTTCATTCATCTCTTTATTTATTCAGCAAATATTTATCCAGCACTATGGCCCAGACAATGTCATCTGCACCCTCTATATCAGTGGTTCTCAACCTTGGCTGCATCCTCCGGAAATTCTGTTTCTTTGTTACTAATGTTGTGGCCCCACCCCATAACAAAGAAACAGAATTTCTGGAGGATGAGGCCCAGAAATCAGGATTTTAAAAAGATTCCCAGGTGATTCTAATGTGCAGCCCAGGTTGAGAACCACTGCTCTATATTCAACAACAACTACGTAAGAAGACAACTGTGAACAAGACAGACAAGGTCCCTGAAGCGCAGAGGACATATTTTGTAACAGTTTACTTATTCTTTGTCCCTCACTGTAAACTGAAGTCCGAAAAGGCACAAGTTAATGTCTTACCTTTGTAGCTCTAGCACTGAGCACTGCCACATGGGCAGGCAGAGGTGGTGGGTTGCATCAGCGCCTCAGCAGACTGTGGCAGCTCCAGGAAGGGCAGCCATACCTGCTGGGGTCCTTGGGGACATCGGTGAGCTCCAGCCAGTGCAGCAGCCTGGGACCCCGGCAGAGCCCCACCGAGGCAGCAGCTACCAAGTCCTTGACCCATCTCGGACAGTGGAGGTCCGCCCTATGTACGGCCTCCACCTCACGCCCATCACAAAGATGACCATCAGCATGGCCCTTCCGCAGCTGAAGCAGCAGGACAGCCATTTCCAGCTGGGAGGTTGCATTGTAGAAAATGCAAGGCTGAGCGCACGGGCCACCACCACCAGGCGCCCGCCCTCCGGGTTTCCAAGGGCACCGTGGCCTGCATGCGCTTCAAGGGCGGGGTGGAGAGCAAGAGTCTGGTCCAGTCACTCCTGCCCTGCTCCCACGGCAAGGCTGTCCTCAAGGTGCTCGCCACCAAGTTCAAAACCGATGTCCCCACCAGCCACGCCTGGGGCTCCTCCTTCCACGATGCAGCCGGGAGAAGGGCCTACAAGACTTCCCAGGAGGGACTGCCCTGAAGGAGTCGGGCTCAGAGAAGCCCAGCGAGGTGGTCAGGGTGTTGGCGAAGTGTGGGGAGATGCGCAACGCGGACACCCCCATGCTGGACCCCCAACCGCGAGATGACAGACCAGATGCTTCCAGGTGCACGTCCTGTACGGCGCCCTGTGCTGCGAGTGAGTCAGCTTCAGAACTGAGAGCGCCTGCGGAGGGAGCTCACGGTGGGAGTCCAGGGTTTGGCGCACGGAGCTCACGTGGGAGGCCAGGGCGTGGCGCACGGAGCTCACGTGGGAGGCCAGGGCGTGGCGCACGGAGCTCACGTGGGAGGCCACTGGGCGTGGCGCACGGAGCTCACGTGGGAGGCCAGGGCGTGGCGCACGGAGCTCACGTGGGAGGCCAGGGCGTGGCGCAGGGAGCTCACGTGGGAGGCCAGGGTGTGGCGCACGGAGCTCACGTGGGAGGCCAGGGCTTGGCGTGGCCGCGATGGCCTGGCTTTTTTCCTCCGACCAAACCCCTGGGTGGTGCGTCAATTAAGTAAAACCGCAACCCTGACGGCAGAAATTTCAGCAGCTGGAACAGCAAAGAGAACAAAAGCTCCGAGACAAAGAGGCAGAGGACAGGGAAAAGGAAACAGCTAGAATCAGAGAAAGAAAAAGAGGAGCTTTGCAAGAGGAAACAAAAACAGAGGGGCCGTGAACTCCATCGGGTCAGAAAAGGCTCAAGAAGCTACAGTCGGCCCTGACCAGTTTGGCTCAGTGGATAGAGCATCGGCCTGTGGACTGAAAGGTCTAGGGTTCGATTCTGGTCAAGGGCATGTACCTTGGTTGCGGGCATATCCCCAGTGGGGAGTGTGCAGGAGGCAACTGATGGATCTTTCTCTCTCATCGATGTTTCTAACTCTCTATCCCTCTCCCTTCCTCTCTGTAAAAAATCAATAAAATATATTTAAAAAAAAAAAAAGAAGCTACAGTCGGAGGAGCAGGAAAAACTACAAGAAACGATGAAACTACAACAGTTCGAGGAACCCGCAGTCCCACCCTGACTGCGGGGCTGCTTAGAGGCTGAGGTGCCTGAGGGTTGGTCTTGGTCTTCAGCAAGGAGCCGCTTCCCTCTGCTCTGGGCCAGGATTCCTGCATTTCTTCTCTTCAACCCGGGGCCAGAGTCACAGCCCCCACTTTGCTCTGGTGGTTGCAGCCTAGACCGAAAGAAATGTGTTAAAACCGAGAAGGGGGAAAAATGGAGAGAGTGGCTCTCAGGAATATACACATTAAATTACTCGTAGATAGAAAGTGCTCAGACTAGTGGACAATCTACACACACTAACCTGGGAATGGTCATGTGCTATTCAGACGAGTCCCAGAATGTCTTTTGTGACTCTCACAGCATGATGTTTCGGCAGTACCCAAGAGAAATATAATGCAAGACATACATATAACTTTACATCTAGGAGTCACATTAAAAAAAAAAACTGGTAAAGTTAATTTCATATATTTCCTTTAATATACCCCAAATAGTATTTTAATATACAGTCAACATAAAATTGATTGAGATATTTCATATTCCCCTTTTTTTTCTAAGTCTTTGACATCTGCTGGGGTCCAGCCAATTGGGACTGAATGAGATGGACTGGACACGCCCTGGAGCCCGCCCACGTCCCTCCCCGGCCCCAATCATGCACCTCTGGGTGCCTTGGCCTGACCTGTGCCCTCTCACAATCCCGGACACCTCAGGGGATATCGGAGAGCTGGTTTCAGCCCCATCCATAGGCCTAGCTGAGGGACCCCAAAAGTGCACGAATTCGTGCACTGGGCCTCTAGCCTATATAATAAAAGCCTAAGCGACCATTATGGTGGAACGACCAGAATGATAAGTCACTATCATGCACACTGACCACCAGGGGGCAGACACTCAATGCAGGAACTGCCCCCTGGTGGTCAGTGTGCTCCCACAGCGGGAGCACCGCTCAGCCAGAAGCCGGGCTCACAGCTGGGGAGCACAGCTGCCACAGTGGGAGCCTCTCCTGACTCTGTGGCATCAGGTGCAGTGGGCCAGGATGTGCGCAAGCAGTGCCTAGCCTCGATTTGGGCTTCTCCCTGGCCGCCTGCCACTTGGCACACTGCTACATCCCCCAAGGGGGAGTCCCAGACTGCGAGAGAGCGCAGGCCAGGCTGAGGGACCTCCCCTGCCCCAGTGCACGGATTTTGTACACCGGGCCTCTAGTATGCTATTATAATGGTGATACATTTGTCCAAGTTCATAGAATGTACAATGCCAAGAGTGAACCCTATCAGAAACTATAGGATTTGGGTGTACAAAATTTGAGGACAGGTTTTCTCTTAAGCTGTATACTGATTGAAAAAAGTATGGATTCCTTTCTTCTTAAAACATTAGTCATCAGCCCAGCCTGCATGGCTCAGTGGTTGAGCATTGCCCTATGAACCAGGAGGTCAGGGTTCAATTCCTAGTCAGGGCACATGCCCAAGTTACAGCTCAGTCCCCAGTGTTGGGCATGCAGGAGGCAGCCCATCAATGACTCTCTCTCATCACTGATGCTTCTATCTCTCTCTTCCTCTCCATTCCTCTCTGAAATCAATAAAAATATATTAAAAAATACACATTAGTCATCATACTAAGAACTGAGGATGTATGAAAAATAAAAGGAAAATTGTAACTTGCCAACTAGATTGTATTTTATTCACATTTGACTGCCTACTAATATTAGGGTATTTTTTAAAAGTTTAAAAGCACTAGGTAAAGTGCGGGAGGGGGGGAGGAGCACACCAGGCCTAATAAGTATATATGTTTGTATGCAATTGGTTCCTCCACAATTAGTTTATTCCTTGCCTTCACACACTTAACTTTTTATTTATCTTCCTCACAAAATTGTTTGAAATAAAAATCCAGGCTGAGTAGCCCAACCCCCCTAACTCTCCCAAGCTGCCTCTCTCTGTGTAAATAATGCCATAAACAGCCCCCAGGGTTGCTCTGCCTTGGCGAATTCATCCCATGGGGGTCAGTCCAAGGTAGAGCAGATGGTGAGCTGTTCTGAATTTTAAGGAAATACCAAAGCTGTCTTTATAGGTCCCAAGGCTCCTGCAGATCCTTAGAAGCAATGATAAATGTCGGGTGTTAAACTTGAAAACAGAGAAAACATTCTGGAAATTAACAAACTGCCTTTTGCAAAAGACTCTGGGTGCCCTAAGTGTGGAGATTTTGCCATAAATCAATGTAGGAGATTTAAAGGGAATTACTGATTTGTTACCCAAGGTGACAGGTAGTGCCTTTGGGGACTGCCCAGGACCTAGGCCTCAGCCAAATTGCTGCTGGTCTTCTGAAAAAAATTTAACCAACCTTAAGGTACACATTTTGTAACCATTTTTTCCTCTTTTAATTTTTCCTACCCTAAATTTCTCTTCATAAAGAAAAACAAAACCCACACTTCTTTATTTTAAAATTGGAGTAAGACATGTAAACTATATTTTAGAAAAATGTAGGGTAGGAAGAAAGGAAGTAGGGGAAGATTGATTCTTTCATCAGAGACTGTAGTTATGTCCCAGACATGTAGGAAATTCTGTATAAATCTAGAAGTAAAATAAAAATAGAATGGCTTTGAATTTATATCATGACAGACAGCCCTAATCGAAGCAGTTGAGCAATAAAGGTTTATTCTCTAAGATGTTGTTCATAGCTCAGAATTCATTTTTCCATAGAAACTTTATAAATGATTGAGTTCACAGATCAGACATGAAGTGCTAACTCCATAGTGAATCTGAAGGACAGAACTCACAGTTCTAGTTCAAGTTTAACTAACCACTCTTTTCAATATTCTTCTGATCGGAAGACCTATACAAATTCCAACTCACAATACCAGGCACTTTCCATGTCCTGTCTGTCTCTAGGCTTCTGTTTTGATATTCTCAGCAAAACTGCCAGAGTCTTCTTAGAGCTCAGGTCTCCTGTCTCCAAACTCTTAGTTATCCCTTGATATTTGAATAGAAAGAAATGCTTGAGCCAGTCATTCTTGGGGTCTGTGAATTAGGAGAGAGGGTTATTACCTCCACAGGAAACAGAAGCTATAGATCCAGACCTCCTCTACTTGGTGGTTCATGTGTTAAGGTAGATAGTATGATAGAAGGAGCACTGGAGTGTGAGTTAAAAAAAACCTGAATTTGAATTGTGACTCAGCCATTATTACCTGTGTAACCTTGAATGAGTGACTTCACATATCTGAGCCTTAGTTTTTATTTATTTAAAAAAATAATAAATAGGATGTCAAATTTCTGAGAAGAAAGTTTATAGATTTCAGGAGAATTTCAAAGGAAACTATCACCACCATCCTCAAAATTAAGAATGATTAGACAAAATATTCTGTTAAATTCTTTTAGCCCTAGCATTTTAACTTTCAAGTCTGGTGATGTTTCTCAATTAGGAACTGCCTAATCATGAATTATTGAGTTTGGGGAATCCCCAAAGTCAGCTGGTATAATCCTTGTCCTCTATACTAGTTAAAAATAAGCAGGAGATTAGTGAGAGGAAACCAAGATGGCGGCATAGGTTAACGCCAGAGATTGCTGCCTCGAACAACCACTTCAAAAAACAACTAAAAGACGGAACGGACATCATCCAGAACCACAGGAAGGCTGGCTGAGTGGAAATTCTACAAATAGGAGGAAAGAGAATATCATACCCAGACTCAGAGGAGGCGCAGTGCTGAAGTGAAATACTAAGGTGCGGAGTACACGCGGAGCGGGCTGGAGGCGGAGGGCGCGGTTGTTGTTTTCAATCGGGAGGGAGTTTCAGACTCTGAGCTCCAGATCCGGGCGAGTCTCTAGGGACCCAGACTCAAACGGGAGAAGAGGGACTGTCTGGCTTCGGTCGGAACTCGAAGGCAGCTTTCTCTCCGAGGTTTGCAGCGGTTGCTGGGACTCTGTGAGGCAGAGCCCCTAGGGACGGAACTGAGAGCAGCCATAACTGCTCGCTCCAGCCCGCCCTGTAGATCCCTGGGGACCCGCCCTGCCCAAGTCCTGTGCAGAGCCATTTGCCGGATAGCCTCAGGAAAACGCTAGATTAGCACCGCCCTAGAGATCCAGCACAGAAGCTCTCCCACTGCAGACACAGCAGACTCTCATATCCAGTTAGCCTGGAGGTCAAATCACCCCCGGTATTGCCGACAACAATCAAGGCTTAACTACAACAAGACTGCGTACAAAGACCACTAGGGGGTGCACCAAGAAAGCATAAAAAATGCGGAGACAAAGAAACAGGACAGAACTGTCAATGGAGGATATTGAGTTCAGAACCACACTTTTAAGGTCTCTCAAGAACTGTCTAGAAGCTGCCAATAAATGTAGTGAGATCCTCAAGAAATCTAATGAGACCCTCAATGTTATGATAAAGAACCAACTAGAAATTAAGCATACACGGACTGAAATATCGAATACTATACAGACTCCCAACAGCAGACCAGAGGAGCGCAAGAATCAAGGCAAAGATCTGAAATGCGAAGAAGCAAAAAACACCCAACCAGAAAAGCAAAATGAAAAAAGAATCTGAAAATATGAAGATAGTGTAAGGAGCCTCTGGGACAGCTTCAAATGTACCAACATCAGAATTATAGGGGTGCCAGAAGATGAGAGAGAGCAAGATATTGAAAACCTATTTGAAGAAATAATGGCAGAAAACTTCCCCCACCTAGTGAAAGAAATAGACTTACAGGTCCAGGAAGTGCAGAGAACCCCAAACAAAAGGAATCCAAAGAGGACCACACCAAGACACATCATAATTAAAATGCCAAGAGCAAAAGACAAAGAGAGAATCTTAAAAGCAGCAAGAGAAAGAAACTCAGTTACCTATAAGGGAGTACCCATATGACTGTCAGCTGATTTCTCAACAGAAACTTTGCAGGCCAGAAGGGAGTGGCAAGAAATATTCAAAGTGATGAATACCAAGAACCTACAACCAAGATTACTTTATCCAGTAAAGCTATCATTCAGAACTGAAGGTCAGATAAAGAGCTTCACAGATAAGGAAAAGCTAAAGGAGTTCATCACCACCAAACCAGTATTATATGAAATGCTGAAAGGTATCCTTTAAGAAGAGGAAGAAGAAGAAAAAGGTAAAGATATAAATTATGAACAACAAACATGCATCTATCAACAAGTGAATCTAAGAATCAAGTGAATAAATAATCTGGTGATCATAATAGAATCAGGGACATAGAAAGGGAATGGACTGACTATTCTTGGGGGGGGGAAAGGGGTGTGGGAGATGCGGGAAGACACTGGACAAAAATCGTGCACCTATGGATGAGGACAGTGGGTGGGGAGTGAGGGCGGAGGGTGGGGCGGGAACTGGGAGGAGGGGAGTTATGGGGGAAAAAGAGGAACAAATGTAATAATCTGAACAATAAAGATTTAATTTAAAAATTTTTTAAAAAAGAAAGCAGATTAGTGACTGCCTGGGGCTAGGGCGGGAGGACAGGGAGGGGGCACTGGGAAAGGGAGGTGACTGTTAATGGGTATGGGTTTAAAGTCCTACAATTGGCTCCTCTCTGAGGGGGCGTGGCTAGGCCCTGGAGGGCGTGGCTGGACTTTAGGGCGGACCCAGCCAGCTTAAAAGCCGGTGGAGGAGGAGCAGCAGCCCACTCTGCAGTGGCTGTTCAGCGAGGAGGATGGAGGAGTGTGCTTGCCTCTGCGGCTTGGGCTCTTCGTGGGGATGTTGGTGTCGTCAGGAGCCCCGGGGCCCAGCTGAGACGGCAGCGGCTGAGGGCAAGCGTCTTCCTCAGAAGCGCCAGCGCCCAGCTGAGATGGCAGAGGCCGAGGGCAAGCGGTGTCCTCAGAAGCAACAGCGCCCAGCTGAGATGGCAGCGGCCGAGGGCAAGCCAGCCCTGGCAGAAAAGCACCTCGAGGCGGACGCCGCAGCGCGTTGCTGGGCGGGGAGTGGAGGAATCGCGAGCCCCAGGCCGCCCCGGCACTGCTCGCTGCAGGACCTGCCGGTGGAGATGCTGGTGGAGATCTTCGCCTCGCTCCCCGGCACCGACCTGGCCAGCCTGGCCCAGGTCTGCACCAAATTCCGCCGCATCCTGCACATCGACAGCATCTGGCGACAGCGCTGCCGGGAGGAGTTTGGCGTTGGTGAAAACTTGCAGAATCTGGAGACGGTGGGTACGTCTTACCGAGAAGTCTATGCGAAGCTGCTCCACCCATACAGACACATTTTGGGACTGTGGCAGCTAGATGCTGAGGGTTTTAAAACACTGCTGTATGCAGCGGTGGACGGCTTAGGCATCACTGCGTGGACGTACAGGCCTTGTCTTCACACCCAGGTGGACGGCCCGATGCCATTCAAGCCCGCGTTCCGAATCCGCCTGACGGAGCGGAAATCAGCCGCGGTGGAGTGCATGGAAGGCCGCCACCGCAGGCCCCACGGCCGCCACCTGCAGATTCGGAAGGACAGGCTCCAAACCTGGTGCAAGAAGACAGACCACCTGAATGATTTCCTAATGCAGCTTCGGGTGGAATGGGGGCGGATGCTGGTGCAGGAGGACAGGCAGCAGTATGACGGCCGGACCTACCGCCGCCTCTACCTCCCGCCCAGCCACCCGGACGACCTCATCAGGCCAGGCCTCTTCCAATGCAGATCCAATCGCTATGGCCCGATGATCGCCATGCTCAGCTTCCACGGGAAGTGTGCCAGGGTCACGGAGATCACCGGAACCTTATTCCAGACGTTACAGATCCACCTCATGCGCCGCATCGAGATGCGAGATGGCGAGATCTTCTGGGACGTCGACGAGCTCTCCCGCGTGGTCCGGGAGATGGAGGAGCAGGTGCTCCGGGAGCAGCAGCAAGAAGACGGGACTGAGGAAAGCGAGGGCCATGGCTGGCAGAGCCCTGCCCAGCCCAGCGTCGGGGAGTCCGGGGCTGCAGCTGCGGAGGAGCAGCCTGTCCCGTTTGTTCTGCCTGAGGGCGTGCGCTCAACGGACCAGAACTACCCCCGAACCTGCAGGATGTGTTTCTATGGCGTGCACACGTCTACCTCACATGGCTTCACCGAGTCCAGCACTGGAGTCGTCACCCTGTTCGATGAGAACCGCTTCGGGTTCCTGTGTCCGCAGGAGAGAGCCTTCAGCCTGTTCGCCAGAGTCCAGGACACCTTCCGGAATGCGGAGGCGCCATCCGCCCAGGCCTTCCTGGAGATGCTCTCCAGCATTCAGTCCTGACCCCTTGGGAGGACGGGCTGGCACGCACTTTGAAGATCTCACCTTCTGACCAAGTTACCCACCTTGGTTTGTTTTTTTAATCCTCACCCGAGGATATTTGATGTTTAGAGAGAGTGGGGGAGAGAGGGAAAGACAGAAAGAATCGATGGGAGAGAAACACATCAGTTGGTTGCCTCCTGCCCAATCCCGGAACAGGGCCAGGCTGGGTAGGGGCCAGCAGTTGAGGTCGAAATAAACCTTAGACCAGTGGTCTCAACCTTCCTAATGCTGCGACCCTTTAATACAGTTCCTCATGTTGTTACAAATTGAACATAATGAAAGCATAGTGATTAATCACACACACAAAAATAAAGACATCTTAGTTAATAAAAAAAAAAATAAGCAGAATGACAAATAAAGGTTTTATAAACATTCTATATGATTTCTCATTCTCAGAAAATCCTCTTGCTTTAATAAAAGATCTGTCATCTCTAAATCTTCAATTTCCAAACTGAAAGTTTACAACAATTTAACTAATTGGATAACTAATGGTCTTCACTTGGTGTTTTGCAGACTTTTTTTTTTTTTTCATATCCTCAATCATTTGACCCTTCCACTTCCATTTCCTTAACATATTCCATGCTCCTACGTGTCTGGAACCAAGTCAGAGGTTGAAATCTAAGGTCAGTCTCATAACTTAGAATCATTTTTTTTCTTTCAGGAAAAGGAGCGTTGCAGTGCTTATCCTGTGTGTGGAGTTACCACCTGGCGGGAGGAACCTGCACCTCGGACTGTCTTGTGGGGGAATACAGAGTGGGAGAGGTACTGAGAGCTGGGCATAGTGTGCCTTCTGCCCTCCCACAAAATGAACTGGCTTCTGCCTGTCATTCTAGGCAAAGTAAAACAGGCCTAAAATTCCTATACTGTGCAGGTTTAATCTTTTTAAATCTTCTACATTGAATCATGGATTAATGGTGCTAGCCACCCATAGCTTTCATTTGAGAACATCTGAGATATAAAATGGGGAAGTTAAGTCATGAGGGCTTCAGAATTAACTCTTCATTCATTGCTCGTGACCTTAGTAGTTTCAGGGTAACATAGGAACATTATGTCAGAAATTAGAAATATCTTTTTTACCTCATTGCTGTCTAACGTGGAACATCTGAATAAAGCCAGAACTCCATAGCTGATATTATCTTTTCATTTCTTCTACCCCCTTCACTGTGTATTAAGATGTATTTTCACTTGCTTGCCTAGAAATCATGGGTTTTCTGAGTCTGCTAACTTCTTGATTATGTTTCCAAACTTTAGAAGTTGAGTAAATCTCTCCATGGTGAAATAAGCATGACCCAACATATTCACACTTGAGCTCTTTATATTCTGACAGTAGCCCTTATTACTCTTTGGTGAAACTGAAGTTCAGAGAGATTAAAGAGTTGGTAAAGACCACATGAATAGTAAGTAACAAAGCCAGAATTCAACCCAGGGTTTCTGTCTTCTAATCCAGGATTTGATGAGATAATAATAGCTGAGAAAGCACCTTCTCAGTGCCTAAAACATGCCAAGGTGCTCAACAAAGATATTGTCCATTTCTTCTTTTTCTGTTACATCATCTTTCCAAAGTGCCTATCTTCCCCAGTCTATGTTTCCAGCAGTAGGGAAGGAGCAACTTGTCAGGAGGGAGGCCACTTTCTCCTCGTCTCTCAATTCCCTTCTCATGGAGATTTAGCTGCCTTCGTTAAACAATCACAACTTACGTTTTTCTAGGACAGAATGAGAGGCCAGGCAGATAATGAGCCAAGGGTGCTTGATCGAAGAAAACCTTAGTGCAAACTTACATGTGAAATAACTCCCCTTTGAAGTGTGGGCAATGAATGAAGAAGAATTTTAAACTGTGAAGGTCAGTGTAGGGTGGGCCAGACAAAACCTGTCCTTTCTCAGGCACAGCACATGAGCTATCAGTCTGGAACCTGAGCTGGTCTTCAAGCCTGTTCTTTCATTATTGTTAGCAGCAGATCTCAGAGGGAAAGGGCCAGCAATGATTCCATCCGAGTACAAAGACTTGGTTCGGTCTTTCACCCAGAACAGATCACCTTTTTGCTGTCCCCCATATGCCTTCTTTCCTTATGGAGATAAGATATGCCTCCCTCCCCACTCAAAAGGAATTTCCTGATCTTAACAGGGGGAGAAATTTAACTGTGAAAAATGCCACGAGAGCTGTGTAGAATGCAAAGGACCTGGCGACAAGAACTGTACCATGTGCCCCGCCAACCTGCTGCTGGTCATGGATGACAGCCGCTGCCTGCACTGTTGCAACTCCTCTGATCCCACCGATACCCAGGACTGCTGTGACTGCCAGAATACCACAGGTGAGAGGAGAGGAAGAGCAGCCTGCAAAGGAAGGGCATGACCTCAGGAAGCTGACGGGAGCAGGAGAGAGAGGATAGAGAGATCAGAAGAGTCAATAGGGCTACCTCTTTATTGAGGCCTGATATGTGCCTACTGTACTTGAAACTTTCTGTCCATCATCTCATATAAGTAGATAATATTAATCCCATTTTACAGATAAGGAGACTGAGGCTCAAGGGGTTTGATTAGCATGCCCAAGTCCACACCAATGTTAAGAGGCTCATCTGGAATTAGAATCTGGGTCCTTTGGATTGCAAAGCCTGCATTTATTTCCACTACTGTGCTCCCTCCAACATTAGAGCTCAAATAGGTCTAGAATTTTATCTTTCTAATGTTACTTTATAACTTTTTTATTCTTCCCTTCTGGGGAAAAAAAGGAAAAGAATCAACTATCAAGAAAGCTGGTGCCAGTATTATCATAAAGAATCATTCTGTAGAAATCAGTCCAAATCTAGGCTTCCTATTAGAGACCTAAATCATTTTAGAAATGAACTTTCATTGAAGGATAAAAGGAAACAAACCTTTTAACCAATTCCCAGTCCCCACAATGTCTCCCACTCCCAACTCAATTTTTAAGGGTACTTGGTTCCCATTGGCCACAAACTTAGAAAGACCCCAAATGGAGTGATTTCTTTTTAAAAATAAAAAATACTTTCATAAAATATAATCTCTAGCCCAGAAGCAAATCATTTCCATGGGCTTCAGATGTATCATGGCCTGACAAAAACAGACTAATACTATTGGGAGCATGTCCATTTATAAGTGAAGTATATCCTGGATCCATAACTGCTACTAGCCATTTCTATTTTATGGTTTTAATCAGCCTTTTCAATTAAATTCTAAATAGCATCTTTCCAAAAACTAATGATTTCCTTCTTTCATTTTTCCCACCCCCACAAGCAGGTGATTTCTCCAGCTCCTCATATACATCCACCTTCAGGGTCTGATTGCCTAATACTCATGCTGTGTCAGCTAAGAATAATAATCCTAATTACACCGATGGCTTTAAATGGAACCAGAAGTGTGTGCATATTGGGTGCAGAGTTTCTGTAAGCCTGCTCCTATTAAAAATTAGTCAGCTTTCCTGGGCCTCTGTGGCTCTCAAAGATCCACCTGGGGCAACTCTGCAGAAGCCTAAACACTCTTGATTACCTACTCATTCTTTACTGAGACACTTGCTCCTTCAAAGAAACCAGATCACAGAGGCCGACCCTGACTCTGCAGACTTAAGACTGTGGAACCATAAGACGTGATTGCATATGACGCCCTAGTAATTCAAAGGTCTTTTGTTGATGCTCCTGCCTCAGGCAGTATTTATCGCCAAGTACCACACACCGATTGCTTATCCATTTCTCTGGTGCTTTAATATTGCCTCCAGGGGAAAATTCTGTGCTGTATTGTTAATGAAAGCCATAATGATAGTGCTGTTACTTTAGAAGGAACTCTGCTTAATGAGCAAAATCCCATGAGAATGAAAGTTACAATAAAATAGAAAACTTCTTTATCACTAGTGTACTGCCTCCAACAAAAAGAGATATAGTGGTGATGAATCAGATATAATCAGCCAATATCTAATAAGCAAAAATAATTTCCCTTAAAACAATTGGCAGGAGCATTATATATTAAGCTAGTATGTACAATGTACCTAGAGCCTCTCATAAAAGATCCTGGAGTCAGATTCATGTGGTTCAAAAAATGTTTATGAAAAACAGTATGTATTTCAGCTTGTCCATCCAAAATGGCCTGCTAGTTTTTTCTCTAGTTCTTTCATACTTTCTTGCACATTCTCATTTGATGGGTGAAAGAAGAGAAAAAAATATATGTAACTTACTCAAATCATACCACCTGAATAAAGGGGTGAAAAGTAAGAAAAATGAACTCATCACTTAAGTTATGGTTTAATCTCTCCTTCTGTGACAATTTTGGTTACTCCATGTTCTCAATTAATGCATCAAAACAGAGGCTGGTGAATGACAGGGGGAAAAACTCTCAATTTCAGAAATCTTAATTAAGAAATTTAAAGGTGGTTCTTCTCTCTCTGCCCTATTAGGGCCATATAATAACAAGAAATTGAAAATTTGTCAGAGTGGTTTATCCTAACCTCTCCAGACTACAGTATGAAGGTTAGGATTCCTGGATTTGAATTCCTGATTGTTCCACAAACAAGCTCTTGGCTCTGACAATGTGAAGACTCACTTCCTCTCTGTGGGCCTCAGTTTTCTTAACTGCCAAGTAACAGGTTGACCTAAGTAAATCTATGGCCCAACACAGAAATAAGAGTCAGTGGTTTTATAAATAATCTGTTCCTGTCTTTGAATGGTGGCACAATCATGTTGGACCAGGTTTAAGAGGAACTGAGAAGGGGACACAGTCTTAGCGAAAGTCAGTTATTTATTTAGCATTAAATGAATCATGGCCCCAGATGGAATGTTTTTCTGGGAAAAGAAACCAGAGAATCGATGAGTAAGGTTGGACACTTGGCGACTGACCCATGAGGTATGGAAAAGGGGGGGAAGGGGGGGTTCCTTTGGATCTCAAACTGATCTTCATTCTAGAAGGGTTTGATGGCATATTTGACATAGACTGGGACTCTCATGCAACACACACCACAGTTCTGCAGAGTGGTGTGACTGTTAAGAAAATCAGAGAGGGATTCTACCATTTTAGATTTAATAGATAAAGGTGAAGTTCTTAACATCAGAAACTAATTTCCCCCATTCCATCTTTTCTCATCCTTTCTCTCTCCCCTCTTCCTTTGGGGTCATCTTCCAACAGACGAGTGCATCCTTCCACCAAGTGAGATGGGGTCTGCCCCTGAGCATTCGAAGACAGCCTTGTTCATCACCTCCTTTATTATGCTGGTGCTTCTGATTGGGGCAGCTGTGATCGTCTGGAGGAAATCGCGGAGCCGAGCCCAGCCAGTAGAGAAGGGCTATGAAAAGCTGGCTGACCCTAGCAAGTCTTACTCCTCCTATAAGAGCAACTATCGTGAGAGCACCAACTTTGAAGAGGATCAGGTGATTGAGTACAGGGACCGTGACTTTGATGAGGATGACGAGGATGACATAGTCTACATGGGCCAGGATGGCACTGTCTACCGGAAATTTAAGTATGGGCTGCTGGATGATGATGATGAAGATGAGCTGGAATACGATGATGAGAGCTACTCCTATCAGTAAACAGAGGCCACCCACCCCATTCTACTCACAGGCATGCATGTGAGCATCACAGTTTGGGGTTTTATCCTCACACACCAGGTGGATGTGTGGGTGTTTGCATTTGTTGTCTTCACCATGATTCCAACTAGATTATGTAAGAATGCTGAAACATTTCATTCATCCTTTGAGTGGCTAAACCAAATAAACCAGAATCGTTCAACCATCATTGAGGAACAAGAATAAAATCTCGAAGGATTTTCTTCAAAACAATACTAGTATGTCCAGACACAAAACACAGGAAGTAAAAACAAGTGAGATTTGTACAAACTGTTCTTTGTGACTTTTTTTTTTCCCTAAAAAAGGAAATGGACCTATAGAAAATCTGTTTCATGGCTGTATTGTGGAGATATCTACTGCCCCTGGAATTCTGTCAATGATTTTGGGGGGTAAGGAGATGAATTGTTTATCTTGGGGGATTAGTCTCCCAATAGCTCTCTTTAGGCAGCTATCCATTCTGTAAGGGCAACTAAAGAAGGTTCTCCTCCTCACGCTATTTAACAATTGACTCCAGACCGCCTCTGGTGAACAAAAGAGACCACCTCTACTGAGGCTGGTCACGACCTATTTAGAGATGAGGAAAGAAAAAGGAGGTAGCATCGCAGCTGAGGAATCATGTGTTTGCTAGGCTCTGGTTCATCTGCATTAATCCAGAGTCATCTTGATTCTAAGGGCAAAGCCAGCTCAGGCAAGAGATAGCAGCAAACCCAGTAGGAAAGAAATCACTAACTTTCCAAGAATTGCAGCATTACACCCTCATGATTTTCTAAGAGTGTTTCTGGTTGGAAACATCAACTAACACATCAAGTAATAAAAACATAATGGCTGTGTTAACCGAACATAAAATGGGTAGAATGACCAAAACTCTAAAAAAAAAAAAAAAGGACTTTAGCTACTAAATCAGAGAGCTTTCACCAATAGCCTGTCATGGAACTGTGTACTCTTCATAGAAAAGTTGAAATGGAGTCTTACTTGGAAAATCCCAACTTTCTACTCACTAATTTAATCCAGGTGCTGACCAGCCTTCCAACACCTTTTGTCCCTGTGATTTTTGTTTCTAGATATTCTATGCCTCCCTTTTCCCACTTTCCTGTCAAGTACATGCTGGAATTCATGCATCCGGGACACTTTTTCTGCAGATAATGCAGAGAGAGGGACTCTTTGCTGTCCTCTTAAGAAATAACTTAAGCAGGGTTTTATGGACTTCCTGGTCAAAACAGAAGTCATAGACACCAGGAGCAGATAACCACTTCTGGTTAGAAAGTGACGTTTTTGGATGATGATGATAATTATAAAAAAAAAAAACTTATCGTGCACCTACTATATATCAGGTACCAAGCTAAATACCTTTCAGAAAAATTACCCCACTTAATACCAACATAACTTTATGAGGTTGGTACCATTATTACTCTGTTTTATATGTAACCCAAGGCTAAGAGAGGTTAAGTAACTAGCCCAAGGTCACAGAAAGCTAATCAAGATTCAAGAAAAAAGAATGGCCCTATAGCACATGTTCTTAATAATTATGCTACACTGACATAAAGTGGGAAAAGAAACATGCTAACTCTAATAAAGGCCTGTCTATCATTTTATTTTATAATATGGCAACTGTATTATCTTTGCTAAATTTGTGCATTTTATTATTTCTTAAAGCATGATGTGTCACTGACACAAGAAATCTCTGTGAAGAAGTCTTCGGTTTATAGAAGGCCACAGTGTTTCTTTAGGGGAAAGCTCTTACAGGTTGGCAGATTTTCTCTGGAAAGGGCCAGATAGTGAGTACTTTAGGCTTTGCACAACTACTCAACTCTAACACTGTGGCAAGAATGAAGCCAGCCCATAACAAATGGGTGGGTCGTGCTCCACCAAAACTTTATTTATGGACACTAACATTTGGACATAAGATAGTTTTTACATAGCCAGCACCGGTTTGGCTCAGTGGATAGAGCGTCAGCCTGCGGACTGAAAGGTCCCAGGTTCGATTCCGGTCAAGGGCATATACCTTGGTTGCGGGCACATCCCCAGTAGGACATGTGCAGGAGGCAGCTGGTCGATGTTTCTCTCTCATCGATGTTTCCAACTCTCTATCCCTCTCCCTTCCTCTCTGTAAAAAATCAATAAAATATATTTAAAAACAAAAAGAAAAAAAAGATAGTTTTTACATATCATAAAATGTTATTCTTCTTTTGATTTTTTTCTTTAATCATTTAAAAATATTAAAACCATTCACAGCTCGGGGAAATACAAAAACAGGTGATGGGCCAGAATGGCCAACAGACTGTAGTTTGCTGACCTCATCTTTAAAAAATTCTTAAGAGACCATGTGTATCACACCCAGATATGATATGCTTCCAAAATTTTGGACCATTTAAAACTATCTCTTTAAAATATTTTGAAGCCCTCCTAGTCCCCTTTGTAATTCTTAGAAAAAAATAAAAATACATGTAAGATAGCAATTATATCAATGGACACATTTCTCATCTCTTGCTGTGTAATTACAGAGTGTAACCTATAAAAGTAAGTAATTTTGTTTATACTGTGTTTTTCATCTCTCCTGATAACTCTAAACTTCTGATAGACTGACTTTGACAGTTTTTTGTGTAGCCTGGAAATCATTTTCCAAGAAAAATAGGTGTTTATGATACACACTTAAGGATTAAATGAGGTCAAGATGACCTTGAATACTAAGAAAAATTGTGTTGCTACTCTATGTGAGCCTGAAAAGAAGGTTCATGCTGTGTATTGGTTCAGTTTGACATCTTTCCTTCTTTATTTTTAGTCTGCCACATTATTCTCAGACTTACGTTGCATACTGTGCTAACAACTGTTAAATAGGTAAATATGTGTTTGGAAAACAAAGTCACTCTTTTGGGTTTTTTTGTTTGCAAAGAACTTGGAAATATTAAGAGCATCCTTGTAGACTGGAAACACATCAAGAGGCTGAGCAAGAGCTTGGGAGGTTCCAGTTCATAAAAAGTAATTTAAAATTGGAAATAAAATTAAATCAAGACAAGATAATTCTATGGGGACTTATTAACAGACTATTTCTGAGCACTTTTTATGCATTAGTACAATTATGCACCACTTAATGATGGAGATGCTTTCTGAGAAATGCATTGTTAGGCAATTTAATTATTGTGTGAACATCACGGAGTGCACTTACAGAAACCTAGATGGTACAGCCCACTACACACCCAGGGTAATGTATAGCCTATTGCTCCCAGGCTGTAAATCTGTACAACATGTTATTATACTGAATATTATAGATAAGTATAACAATAGTATTTGTGTATTTAGACATATCTAAACATAGAAAAGCTACAGTAAAAATACAATATAAAAGATTAAAAATGGTACACCTGTATAGAGTACTTACCATGAAAGGGGCTTGCAGGACTGGAAGTTGCTCTGGGTGAGTCAGTGAGCAAGTGGTGAGTGAATGTGAAGGCCTAGGACATTACTGTATACGACTATAGGCTTTATAAATACTGTAGAAAAAAATACACTAAATTTGTAAAAAAAAAAAAAAAAAGTATTTTCTTCTTCAATAATAAATTGACCTTAGCCTCCCATAACTTTTTTACTTTATAAACTTTTAATTATTTTAACTTTCAACTCTTTTGTAATAACACTTAGCTTAAAATACACATCGTAGTGCTGGCTGGTTGCTCAGTGGTTAGAGAGTCAAAGCCCTGGTCAGTGGCTCAGTGGTTAGAGAGTTGGCCCATGCATGGAAGCATCTCAGGTTTGATTCCATCAAGGGCATGTACCTGGGGTGTAGGTTCAATCCCTGGTCCCAGTTGGGGCACATGTGAAGGCAACCAATCGATGTCTCTCTCTCTCTCTCCCCCCCCCTCCCATCCCTTTCACTCTCTCTAAAAAAAAAAAAAAATCAATGGAAAAAATATCTTCAGGTGAGAATTAAAAGAAAAAAAATCCTGCTGGGCTGGTGTGGCTCAGTGGTTGAGTGTCGACCTATGAACCAGGAGGTCACAGTTTGATTCCTGGTCAGGACACATGCATGGGTTGCAGACTTGATCCCCAGTGTGGGGCATGCAGAAGGCAGCCCATCAATGATTCTCTCTCATCATTGATGTTTCTATCTCTCTCTCCTTCTCCCTTCCTCTCTGAAATCAATACAAATATATTTTTTAAGAACCCACATGGTTCAGCTGTACAAAAATAATTTCCTTTTTTATATTATTATTCTATAGACTTATTTATTTATTTATACCTTTTTAAATTTCTTGTTTGGCTGTTTGTGGGTTCCACATGCATAGGTTAAACCAACCTCAGATGTGCAGGGCCTACTATAGAACTAAAAGTTAAAAGCAGATCTTCATGTTTGAGGGTGTTGGTCCCTCTTATCCCCCAAGTTGTTCAAGAGTCAACTATCTATATATATAAAACCCTAATATGCAAATAGACCGAACAGCAGAACAACCAAACAACTAGTCACTATGATGTTCACTGACCACCGGGGGGCACGCGCAGAACATGGCAGGCGTCTGCAGCAGGTGGCAGAGCATGGAACATGGTGGGCATTAGCTGCAATGGGATGGTGGAGCAGGTAAGTGGGGGCACCCAACCAAGGTGGGGCACCAGTCGCTGTCATCAGGGCAAGCCTCTGGTGGTTACTAAAAATTCTTTCCTCCCATATGCCACAGTCCCACTGGTTGCTCACACCTGCTGCTGATGCTGGCCCTGCTTGCACCCGCTGCTGGCACTGGATCTGCCACTTGCATCTGCTGCTGGTGCCTCACGCCAGCCCCAATTCCTCAGTACTATCAGCAGGTGCGAGTGGCGGCTGCTGGCCCCAATCATCCCTGAGGGCTTCTCCACCTCCCTCTGCTCCTGAGGGGTGATCGGGGCAGCAGCCGCCGCTTGCACCTGCTGCTGGCTCCAGCCACAATTGCTCCACGCTGTCAGCACGTGGGAGTGGCGGTGGGAGTGGGGCTGCCGGCAGACAGAGGACCAGGGGCCATGACAGGAGGGGTTGGGCGGGGGTGCAGAGGGTGGACCAAGACCCGCCCCTGTGCCCACTGCATCCTCTTGGCCCACAGTGCCTTTCAAGGCGCACAAATTTGTGCACTGGGTCCCTAGTATCTGATAAAGGGCAATGAGATGGCTGTGAGGAGGTTAGAAAAATCATGACTCATCTTCTGGAGCTTTGCCACACAGAATAAAAGCTTTTCAATATCAAGGAAGAGAAGGATAGCTGTTAGATAGCCTGAGAAGAATGCCTCCCACTCTAACCAAGTGTTTATTGATCAAAACTGATCTCAGCCTGCAAGGGAAATAATATATTCAAGGCTTATTAAACCCTTAAATAAGGCAATTATGTGTTTGTCAAACAAAGAATTATAATAGAGAACAGAACAAGATTGAGGTCAGGATTACCATCCTTCTAAATTACTTTTATCAGTCAACTCTTTTTGGTGGCTAGGAGTGACCCTGGACCACATACACATTCTACTGCATCCTTTAGGCTGCTTTCAGTTACCAATGTACAAAATTCAACCCAAACCAGTTTAAATACAAAAGGAATTTATTGGCTCACTTAATCAAAAAGTCTAGGGCTAGAAGTGGGATGAGGTCCTGCTGAAAATAGAGCTCATACCATGATTTCAGGCATTGGTTTATTTCTATCTCTCCCTTCTATCTTTTGTTATGTTGGCTCCATTCTTACTGGAAGTCACTCCTCACATTGGCAGGATGGCTGCCAGGGCGCCAGGCTTCACATCCGTTTGGGTCCACATCCAATAGGAAAAAGGCCCTCCTCTGATCCAAGTCTCAGAAAAACTTCTGTGGTATCTCACCGGCTCAAAAAAGGCATTTGACAGTTTCCATGGTATAAATACTCCCATCATTGCCAATTTCAAGCTTCAACTGTGATGTCACTTAATTTGGAGTTGGGAGGAAAGGTAGAGAGGTGAACCATTATATAGTGTTTCTACCATACAGATGCATTTGATACAAGCAACCTCAAGAGTATAGCTAATAATCAAGTGTAAAACAACAAGGGAGTGATGAGTTTTTAATATAACTTCTTTACTCAAAAGTTTTATAACTTAATTTTTAATAATAGCTGTGCCTAACAACTAACTTGCAAAAATTCCTATAAAATTAACATTGGCACCCTAGCCGATTTGGCTCAGTGGATAGAGCATCAGCCTTTGGACTAAAGGGTCCCAGGTTTGATTCCGGTCAAGGGCATATGCCTGAGTTGCAGGCTCGATCCTCAGTAGTGGGTATGCAGGAGGCAGCCAATCAATAATTCTCTCTCAACATTGATGTTTCTATCTCTCACTCCCTCTCCCTTCCTCTCTGAAATTAATAAAAACATATATATATTTTTTAAATTAACAATTGCTTTCACAAGCTGGGGCAAACCAGATTCAACACACCACTCTTTTTAGATAGAATCTTTTCTTCCATAATTGTTTTCTTTCTCTCAATATCAAATCTCTCACCCAGAATTTCCTGTCTTTTTCTTCATTAGTGCCCCCACTCCAATGTTATCAGTAGGCCACAAAATCATTACTTTTTGTTCATTTCCATCAGCAAAGAAAAACAAATTTAATCAGTAATGTCTTAGCAAAGACTTTTAATATAGCACACAGTTATGGAGTTCTATTCACTGCCACTCTAGTGACATGGACAATTTCATGTATTACTTGATAAGAGTAAGCCAATGTATTCATTTTCTGTCACTGCATAACAACCTACCACAAATTTAACAGGGTCTCCTAGGGTCAAAATCAAGGTGTCAGCCAGGCTGGCTCTTACCTGGAAGCTCTGAGGAATAATTTTTTTCTGAGATACCCAGGTTGCTGTCAGAGTTCAGTTTCCTGTGGCTGCAAGATTGAGGTCCCCACTTGCTTTTCTGGCTGTGGGTCAGGAGTTACTCTCAGCTCTGAGAGGCCACTCTCTGGTCTTGTGAATGTCCCCCCTCCCTCCCCTTTATTTTATTTCTTTTTAAATATATTTTTTATTGATTTCAGAAAAGAAGGAAGAGGGAAAGAGAGATAGAAACATCAATGATGGAAAAGAATCACTGATCTGCTGCCTCCTGCATGCACCCTACAGGGGATCGGGCCCACAACCCGGGCATGTGCCCTGACCAGGAACCCAACCATGACCTCCTGGTTCATAGTCAACCCTCAACCACTAAGCCATGGCAGCCAGCCTTCCTCTCACTTAAAGCTGACATTCATGCATTGAATCCTCTTCATGCTCAGAATCTTCCTGACTTTCCCTCTTGCTACCCGACGGAGAAAACTCTGCTTTTAAAAGGCTTATGTGATTAGATTAGGCCCAATCTCCCTTTGGCTTTAATGCAACATAATTGTAGGCATGATACCTCATCGCATTCACAGTCCTGGGTATTAGAGTGAGGAATCCTGAGGGGCTATTTTAGGATTTGCCTACAAAAGTCTTTTGGAAATCAATTTAGCAAAATATGTCAAGTCTTTTCAAAGTTTGTTCTATTTGAATTCACCAATTCCTTGCTGGAAAATATAAACAGAACCGAAGTGTTCACAAAAATAAAGTTTGTTTTTGTTTATAATTTAAAACTACTTCACAGCACTTTAAACGTAAATTGGTAAAAACTACACAAAATATGCTATAATGGTTACACATAAAAATAAGCAAGAAATAAAAGTTTATGTACACTACCATTTCAAGTGTATTTCTGAAATTACAAGCCTATGTGGATTATGCAAGCTATAAACTGTAGAAAGCAAAGATAAAAAACATTGTCTGCCCCCAAAGAGCTCAATATTGAGGCAGAAAACCAGACATGTGTACAAATAAAACGAGGGAGAATGCAAGCAAAGCACCAATTCAAGGAAAAAACAATAAAATCATTGGAACACAGAGAATGTTAGAAAAAGCAAATTGTTGCATCTATGCTATTTTAGGAGAAAAGTTGAGGAAAGTGTTTAGGAGAATAAATGGGACATGAAGAGCTCAGTAACCAGGGGCAGCAAGTCTCCACGTCGACTTTCCTGTGGTCTGCAAAATGGCAAGCACTTTTCACCTGACCTTGAAGTCACAGGTCAATTTCAACTACATGCGATAAAGGGCATTAGTCCTCAGGCAGACCTGGGCTCCTTGAAGTTAGTAGAGGCCAATAAATAGAGCAAGCAGATGGTATCTTTGTTGGACCCTACCTTCTCTCCCTACATCATTTCTTTCTTGTACTCTTGTCCTCAAGACAATAATGAGCCTTAAAAAAAAAAAAAAAGTGGGAAGTTCCACAAATGTCGAAAAATATTGGCTCAGTACCAGTCTGACCAACTATGCCCTCACTTCAGTTCCAAAAATACATCTTAAAAAACAAAAAAACAAAACATCTCATTCCATCCATTCATAAACTACTCCTAAGTACAAACCTCTTTTATTTTTCCCCTCTACTTCCTCCCATGTCATTTTAGCAGCAGTGAAAGCTCCTTAATAGTCTCCCTCCCATAAACCTACTATTTTGAAAGGATTTGTGAAGATTACAGGAGGGGGAAAAAAAAGTAGACTACTTGCTCTATACAATAATCTGGAACCAAAGACACACCCAATCATTGTTCACAAGGCTTTCTTCTTGGCAAAATAAATACACTCGAATGAGTAGTGTTAAGTAACCAGATCATTAACAGGATTTTCTTACATGTTTTCTCAGCAGATAGAGAAACTGGAGATTGTTCTTTCAGAATCCCAAACAGTGATTTGCTCCAAAATCAGGAGAAAATTAAACTCAATTTTCACTGAAGCGATCCAAGTTTTTGTTAAAGGGCCATACATTCAATAAACACATTGGCCAAATGCTTGACCTTTAATGAAATGTTTATCTCCCCATAGTTTTTCATTCTCTAAAAAGCAATCATAGTTCCAATCCCAGCAGAACAGTTTCTTAATAGGATCCTATTTATACCGTGATTGTCTAAGAGCATTCAGGCTTCTACAAGAAACCCCTCCTTTCTCTCAAGTCTTAAAAAACTCAAATGTTAGAGTTTGGCTACAAAGCCATAGGTCAGTGGTTCTCAACCCGTGGGTCGCGACCCCTTTGGCGGCCAAACGACCCTTTCACAGGGGTCGTCTAAGACCATCCTGCATATCAGATATTTACATTACAATTCATAACAGTAGCAACATTACAGTTATGAAGTAGCAACGAAAATAATTTTATGGTTGGGTCACAACATGAGGAACTGTATTTAAAGGGCCAGAAGGTTGAGAACCACTGCCATAGGTAATCTTAGGAGTGCTGAGAACATTGAAAAAGGAAAGGGGACAGCAATCCAGTCTTTCCCTGTCACTTTTACTTTGAATCCATGTAGGAAACCCCTTACAATACAGGGTTGGAAAGTGGCCTGAGAACTAAGCCTGAGGCCCTTTTTTGTTGTTGTTTTTTGTTGTTAATTCTCACTCGAGGATATTTTTCCATTGATTTTTAGAAAGAGTGGAAGAGAGGGAAAAAGGGAGGGGGAGAAGGAGGAAGTTTGAGATGCCCGAGAAAGGGGGGGGGGGGGGCGGGTAGGTGCGGGTGTTGTCTCCTGCACTCACCCAAATGAGGGCCAGGGATTGAACCTGCAACTCAGGTCCAAGGGCTGACACTCTAATCACTGAGAAACACTGGCCAGGGCATGAGGCCCTTCTAAAACATCAGTTCCTATGCAATTGCCCAAAAGACCCTCCCATGAAGCTGACCGTGAACTTTAATATATTTGGAGCACTGTGAAACTTGTAAAATGCATCAGCTACTGCATCTACCTCCACCCCCAAGGTCAAAGAATTTTAGCAGCTTTGGGGATAAGGGATGAAGAGCTTTTTAAGATCCATAAAACATGTAGATAGAAAGAAAGCACTGAGGAAGATGGCTTGATATGGAAGAAGAAGAATTTATTTTCAAGAAAGACACAGAGAATTAATTCAAAGAGACCTGGTTTTCAAATGCAAGATATCTTCCTTTCTATCTTGGTTCTGTGTGACGCTGGCCAAGTCACTTGAGATAATGTATATAGTAAACTTGTAAACTGTAGAACAACTGAAGTGTAAACCTTTACTGTTGGCCATTTTAAAAGGTAATTCTTGGCCCTTTAAAAAAAAAAAAAAAGACACATACGAGAGCATTTGAGATTTTGCTTGCTAGCATTGGCATCAGTTTTGTTCAAATAAACTCATAAAAATTGTAAAAAATAAAATAAAAGACAAAAGGCACACACATTCTGACATCGGGCCTCACCTATGTGCAGCTTTATACTCCTTCCAAGGTAGGGAGCGCTTTACATTGTCCCATATCAGACTTTTAAAAAAATCTTCCTGGTTTCTTCTACTTCTGGGCTAAAAACAAAAAACAAACACCCTGTTATTTATTAATTTCGTGTGTAACCTGCTTAGAAGTCTTTGCCTAATGGGCAGGAGGCTGCAGGAGGAGGGGCTGGCCGTCCTCACCCGACCTGACCTTCCTCTGCTGTGACATCAGAGCTGTTTGCAGGGTGAAGGAAGGGGATGTTGGAAAGGAGGGAGGAGACCACATGAATGATTCAGGAGGCCACACGGCAACCCCTGCTCGTTTTCCTGCTGTCTCGCCAGCTGTTCTGAGCAGCAAAGACAGAAGAAATCTGTAAGGTTCTTCTCTGTCGTTTGGCGCCATCTGTTTCCTTTCTCATCCCTTTCCTGAAAATTTTTTTTTCAATAAACACTATGAAATGGACACCAGAGGATGTTTACAGAAACAACTTCATCTTTCCTCAAACGTAGACTCTTCTTTTTTTTTAATATATTTTATTGATTTTTTACAGAGAGGAAGGGAGAGAGATAGAGAGCTAGAAACATCGATGAGAGAGAAACATCGATCAGCTGCCTCCTGCACATCTCCCACTGGGGATGTGCCCGCAACCCAGGTACATGCCCTTGACCAGTATCGAACCTGGGACCCTTCAGTCCGCAAGCCGACGCTCCATCCACTGAGCCAAACCGGTTTTGGCCAAACGTAGACTCTTACTTTGGGCATTTGCAGAAGTCTCCTATGCTGTTCTTTCCTCCACATCCTGAAGGTACCAGAAAAAATGAAGGGCATGGCGCTCCCTTATTTCCTACAGCTGGGTGAGGTAAAGAGTTTATGATTCCTCCCACAGAAAGGCATTCAACACATATTTCCTGGAGATCTAAAATATACCAGGCACCACATGGGATGATGGAGATAACGTCAAATGAATTGGAATTGCTCTGGGAGACTTGTTCCTCCTCAACATCCGGGACAGCACCTCATTCCACTTTGTACCCCAGTGCACAGCAGAATTCTGCCACACAGCAGTTGTCCCATAAATATTTGTGCAGTGCCTATGTGCTCCCGGAAATCATTGTCTACAGATGAATAACACTGGACCCTACATACTATGATCTAAGGGACAATTTGCTGGGTCCTCTCAAGATGGTGGCAATTACAATGTTACCTTCGGCCAGGGGACCACTATTACAACAATAACTAGCATTTATCAAGTACATACAGGTTTTCAGCACTTTGCCCTGGCCGGTGTGACTCAGTTGGTTGGGCTTCATCCGTGCACCAAAAGATTGCCAGTTTGATTCCTGGTCAGGGCACATGCCCAGGGATGCTGACTTGCTCCCTGGTAGGGGGGTGCCGGGGGCAGCCGATCAATGTTCTGCTCTCACATCCATGTTTCTCTCTCCCTGAAAAAATCAAAAATCTTTTTTAAAGAAAGCACGTTACATGGAGCAATTTGTTTAATCCCTTTAACCATCATAACAGCCCTATAAAGTAGGCACTATTGTTAGCCGGTATTTCACAGATAAGACACTAAGCCACAGAGAGGCAAGATAACCAGCATAGAAACTGGCTCCAGAGGTCGTTTCTAATCTCCCAGATTGCAGCGGCCTAATCCCCCAGAACCAAACACAAGGAGAGTAAACAAAAACAGGAGCTTCCAAACTTTTTTTGGACTGCGAACCACAATAAGAGAAAAAATACACACCAACACCTATTTTTAAACCTGAAGCACAAGTTGCAGGAAACAATACTTATCTAAATTACATATCTTGTATCATGTTCTAATGAAGCTGATCAGAACCCACTAGCTGGATTTTATGACACACCGTTTAAAAACTCTGGGTTAAGGAAAAGAGCCCAGCCCTACCTGGCTGACTCCTGAGCTTGTTGAGCTTAAAGTAGATTCTTTCTCTGAATTTTCCCTTCTGGGGCAACTCAATTGCAGCGTCTGTGGTGTGCCCAAAGGTTCCTCTAGGCCAGGGGTGGGCAACCCCTGGCACGCATGCCAAACATGGCACGCCAGTAACTTTTGCTGGCACGCGAAACCCTCTCTTATAATCTTCCATTTACAATTTTTTTCTTAATATCGACTTTTTTATTTTTCAGATAAATTCAGTGTAGGTGCATCTTAGATAAATAAATAATTTTACATAACAAGTTATCTTAAAGACCATAGACATGGATTGACGAGAGAGGGGAAGAGCAATTTCTATGCCTCTGCCTTAACTCTCCCTGCCTTTCTAGATCCGACCAGTGTTTTGGTTTCATCCACATATGCATGTGAATCTTTGTTCTCAGTGATGAATTTTGTTGTCTCATAATAGGAGTAGCCTGACGGATGAAAGTAGTAGCTCGTGCATATCTCTGAAGGTCACGAAATATAAGCCTGATGTAAAATCTGTCATCAGTGATGCAGCAGCAAAAGTCCCACTGATAATATCAAACGGAGTCATAAAGTTTTCTGTCGGACTATCAGTGTACATGTATACATTAAAAAGTAAATGTATTTTTCATCATCATATACTGTGTTTTTGTCGCTCGATGAATTTTATTATTTCTTCAAGGTTCTTCACATACGTATACCTTAAGAGATATCAAGTAGGCGTAACATGTTCTCAAAAAATTAGGGTTGGCACGCAGAAGAATTTTGAGTCAGAGATTTTGCTGGTTTTGGCACGCACTCACAGAAAGGTTGCCCACCCCTGCTCTAGGCTCTTTAGACCTGAGCTTCTGGATATTCCCTTTGTCCCTCTTCTGCGTCACCTCGCCATCCCAGGCTGCCACCTTGGTAATTTCTTCCAGGTATGGCTCCAGACACATCTACATATCTGGTCCATGGAAAGCACACACGGTGCCTCCTTCCCTCTCCCCCTCCACCGGGAGCAAATGTGCCACCTTCTCCCTGCTGTGTTGCCTAAAGCCAATATAGCTAGTTTCTCATACAATCCTCATGTCCCTCCTCCCAATGGGCACATGCTCTGATAGATATACCCTTGAAGAGGATAGACAGAGCATACTGAAATTTATCTCCAAAGGAATCCATCCCCCTTCAACCCCACTCCTCTTCAAGTAAGAGGAGGGAGATGGGAAGAACAGGATTCCTTCTCTTAGCATGAACTGCATTTTTAGGGCTTAGTATTGCAATACAAGGGCATTTAGCATTGTCTACTGCAAAGATTTTACCCTTGACAGGCTCTTCCAGGAATAAGAGTTTCACATTCACATGATTTTACAGATGGGTGGGCTATGTGTTTTCCGATGGTCTTAGGCGATCCCTGTGAAAGGGTCGTTCGACCCCCAAAGGGGTCGCGACCCACAGGTTGAGAACCATGCGCTAACTAGTGGGCCTCAGGATCACCGACCACTCCACCATCCATAGCTCCCAGGGCCCATGGGCACAACCCCAACAGGGCCAGGCAACAACGCTTGAGTCTACTAAGACAGTATTCCTCTGGAAAGAGGCTGAAGACCTGAGTTCCAACTCAGCTATGGCATTTTCTACCTGTGCAGTTTGAGTCACTGAGTTTCTCTTTGACTTTCAGTTTCTTCATCTGAAGTGTGGTAACATCTAACTGATAGTGGGGAACCACGAAGTGACGAAAATAAAGGCACATTGAAGCTCCTGTTGCTACAAACGCTAACACTTCCCATTGGTCAGTAGATGAAAGGGAGAGAATGTAATCACCTATCTCTTGAATCTCCACTGACTTACATACTATTTCTGAAATTTCAATGTGTGCCTTGTATCTGTATTTGACTTTTAAAACTGTGTTCTTGGGTTTTTGTTAATTCTCACTCAATATTTTTCCATTGATTTTTAGAGAGAGTGGGAGCTGGGGGGCGGGGGAGAGACAGAAACATCGATGTGAGACACTTGGATTGGCTGCCTCCCGCACAAGCCGGGGACCGAGCCTGCAACCAAGGTACATGCCCTTGACCAGAACTGAACCCAGGACCTTTCAGTCCGAGGGCTGATGCTCTATCCACTAAGCCACACTGGCCAGGGCTAAAACTGTGTTCTTACAAAGAACATGATATCCTCAAAGTAGCTAAGCTGCTGCAGTAATAGATATTTCCTATTATCCATCCCTTTGCAAGACTGTCTGAAAAGGAAGAAAATAAATGTTCAAAAAGGACAGAATCTGAACACTTTCTTCCATCTTTTAAAACTTCAAAAAAAATATTCAAATTAAATCTATAGGAAACAGTAGAAAACAGGTCTAGTTGGTCAAGCTGAGGGCCAGGTGAAAATCCTCATTTGGAAATATGGGTGGAAAAGCAGAGTATTATTAAGGGTTTGGGGGTTCAGTAGATTAAAAAACATAATAAAAAACTTCATTTGACAGAGATACTGTACTGGTATGGGGAACTTTTAATAAATTGAAAACACCAGCAAATTTGTAAGCAAAACAACTCACTGGGCAGCTATGGAAAATACTTTGAAGATTCAGAGAGGCCTACAGGGACCCTGACATTCACCAGGAATTCCCATGAGTGACTCAGCAATAGGTATTTGTTTAGTGGATCCAGCCCACACCAGGAAATTCCCCTTTTTAGAATTTATGTCCCCTTTGCTTCCAGAAAAGTGCTTATGGTGCTATTATGTATACAAAATGAAATGGTGTGCATGGAAATAGAGAATGGGAACCTTGAGAGAGGGAGAGGCAAGTAAGCGAATCAATTCAAACAGAAGTTTAAGTATAACTTAGCAATGGAGGCCTTTAATCAAATGCAGTCTTCAGTAGAACCCACAGATATAAAACAGTTAATGTATGCAGGGTGAGCAGGGCAGACCTTCCCTTGCTTGCCCTCTCACCCAGGGCACTTCCAAGAGGCCCTCAGGGTCTTTGCAGAACATTTTGAAAATCAGGTTTGGTAGTTATTAGAGCTCCTATGATTGGACATCAGCCCTGAGCTTCCCACAAAGCAAGATGAAAAAGGGAAACACTATAGGTTATGTACTTCTCCTTCTTCTTCAGATTAAGAAGGTTTTATCAGTCTCTGGAACATTCTAACTTAGCGTAAGTAATGCTTTTTTTGAATGGCTGAAAAAGTGCACGGACAGCATGTACTCAGGTTATTTCCTTCAGAGTTAGATAAGGGTGCTAGATATGTCTTTTTCTTTAACTGCCCAGTTATCTAACCACCTCCGTATGTGTAGAGAATTGTCTCCCACTGTATGTATCTTAGTGGAAAAGCATGTCTCTGGCCAGAACCGGTTTGGCTCAGTGGATAGAGCAGGGGTGGGCAAACTTTTTGACTCGAGGGCCACAATGGGTTCTTAAACTGGACCGGAGGGCCGGAACAAAAGCATGGATGGAGTGTTTGTGTAAACTAATATAAATTCAAAGTAAACATCATTACATAAAAGGGTACGGTCTTTTTTGTTTTCTTAGTTTTATTCATTTCAAACGGGCCGGATCCAGCCCGCAGGCCGTAGTTTGCCCACGGCTGGGATAGAGCATTGGTCTGAAGACTCAAGGGTCCCCAGTAGGGGGCGTGCAGGAGGCAGCTGATCCATGTTTCTCGTCGATGTTTCTGGCTCTCTATCCCTCTCCCTTCCTCTCTGTAAAAAATCAATAAAATATATTTTTTTAAAAAATAAAAGCACATCTTTGTATAGAAGCTGAAACAGCCAGATACTCAGTTTCCCAGCCCCCCTTGCAGATAACACTTGAACAGGTGTCCAAAGCTGGACCAATAAGATTCTGATAGTACAAAGATTACTTTCTGGAACAGGGGCACCCAGCAGTGTGGAGGATGTGTTTCTGGTGGCATTTGGTGGGACTAGAGCACCTTTGCTCCGCACCAGTGGCACTGTCCTCAATGAACTGGCTCTGTGGTGTGACTTTGTCTCTGGTTCTGACCCTTCCGTTCAGAGGTCCCCTTTTCTCACCGTCTCCAGCTTTCCTATCCATTTTCTGAATCATCTAACCATGATTCTCCCAATAAATCCCTTCCCTGCTCAGATCAGCCAGAATCCATTTCTGTTACTTGTGACCAGTCAGATTCCCAATTCAAATGGTAATAACATACGAGGCTTAGGTCTGCTATAAAAAAGACAAAAGATGACACAGTGCACTGAATATTTGTGTTTATAACTTAGAACTCAACTATACGGGCTCATTGGACAAGAGTATGAGAGAGAAAAGAAACTTATTTGTGTTCAGTTATCCTTGGCAGCTCAAAACCAACCAAGGCCACTACTGTCCCCGAATAATGAAGCCTTAGCCAAAATACACAAAAAAATAAAAACCTTGATTCCCAGCTCCAGTCAAGCATCCTGAAGGAGACAATCAATCGATGTTCCTCTCATATCAATGTTTCTCTTCTCTCCCTCCTTTTCTTTCCACTCTCAAAAAAAAGAAAAAAATATCCTTGGGTGAGGATTAACAAAAAAAAGATACATTGTTTGCCATGAATTTATCCATGCTTTCCCTTCTCCAACACTAACTTTAAATATTATAAACTAGAGACCCGATGCATGAAATTCATGCAAGAGTAGGCCTTCTTTTCCCGGCTGCTGGCTTCCCCCTGGCTCATGAGACCCGGGGTTCCTTCGCAGCCCTGGCTTTGTCCGGAAGGTCGTCTGGTCTACTTAGCATATTATGCTTTTATTATTATGGATACCTAATATTTGTTAAAATCAGTTCTCTGTGCAGATTAGGGAAATAGGACTTGTAATAAGTGATCTTTAAAATTATCTTCTATTTGTCTCCATCCCAACCAATCTGATGCCAAAGTGAATAATACAATCAATGTACTGCTTCTGGGGCCCAAAAGACTCTGTAATCAATCTCTTAAGCATCCAAAGATTTTTAACTTCTGTCAATATAAACAAAAGTCTCCAGTGACCAAAATTCACTTCAGTTGTTAGGAAGAAAAAACGCACAGTATGAACATTATGAAACTAAGACTTTATTATTTATAGTTTACCCCCAAGCTACAAGCGTTCTTTATCATTAAATCACATGTTCATACACAATCACAACAGTTTGTTATGTGAACATACCATCACATTATAAATAATTTTCTATTTCATAGCTTAATTGGCTCATAAACAGTTTCCCTAGGAGGAAAAAAGTGTTCTTTAAGAAACTGGCATATATAAATGAAGTGCTACATGTTCACTTAGACTTTGAGTAAACCTAAAGATGAAGCTTTTGGGGGTTTTCATATAGTGAACGCTGGAATGGTGGCGATAGATGCAATCCTTTGCAAGTCAGAGGATATTCTAAATGGAAAAAACTTGACATGCGATTGTTTAAAGGAAAAAAATAATCAAAGTCAAGAAAAAAATGTTGAATATCTACTCTTAAAGAGAACAGTGCTATACAATACAAAAATGAAACCTACACATTCAAAATACACTCATTTTAATGTTTTAAAAGACAGACCAAAATAACTGATAGGCAGAGAGTCCAGACCAATCATAGCTGAGGCAGATGTAAAAAAAAAAACAAACATGATATAATGATTTGACCTCTAATTTTCCATAAAGAAAATTAGTCATGACTAATTAAAATTTCACGAGTATTTATGTTTGTAGTAATATTTTAATGCACAAAATATAAAAAATACAATGTGTGAGTTTTCCCTCTTAGGTTTATAAGATATCAAACCTGTTTTAATACATTTACTTTTAAAAGCCTTCTGTTTAGCAGCACATGCTATACAAGTACATACATACACACTAGTCTTTTACTATAATTAGTTTTCATTTCATACTAGTGACTTGCCTTTTTACCCATAGCTTTATACATTTCATTTCCCTTATAAAACACTTGATATTTCTAGTGGTAAATTTTAGTCAACATATTACATAGACAAAATCTGGATTTTTAAAATGAATATTGTTAGTACTGTAGCATGATGGGTTTAATTGAACATGAAGCATAATAAAAATTACATTGTACTGCTTAAACTAAGTCACAGCTGTAGGATTTTAGAGAACAATGAATGAATAAGTAAGATGAGTTTTCATCAGTGGCCATTCATTATTTTGCTTTTCGGAACCTGGAAGAAATTGTCTTCTTTGAGTTTCAAATGCTCTGGTAAATCTAGTCGTTTCTTAGCTTCCTCAATATCACCTTGAATTGCTGAAATAAGTGACTCTGCGAGAGAATATAAAGATAATGAGAACTGCAGCTATACTTTTTACTACTCCTATGCTCAACCTCTCCAAAATACTCCCCTCAAGGCTGGCTGTGTCTGTGGATCAGGATAGTTGTCTAGTAATTGTTCTACCCATTCTTCCAGACTTAAATAAAAAAGAGTAATTCCTCATATGGTTGTTGTGAGGATAAAATGAGTTAATCCATGTAAGGCACTTAATACAATGCCTGGCACATATTAAATGCTCAAATATTATCTGTACTGCCATGGTTATTACTAATAGAAGGAGAAGTAGCTGCAATGATACTTAATATAACTAAGAACTTACCTAAAGAATCAAAGTTCTTTTCTGGTCTGAGGTAGCCAGCAATGGCCACATTGAGGATTTCCCCATAGAAGTCCTCTTTGAAGGTATGCATGATATGAGTTTCCTGCAGTCAAGAAATGTTTAGAAAAAAGTTATTACCATCCCATTGACAGAATAAAGCTGAAATTTGAAATACACATATTAATGGTGGAATAATTTAAATAAAACAATCAACCCTGGTTAGATCTTGAAAGACAGGTTAAAACATATAGTTTTTCCTGCATTCTTCCACTGTTCCTGTTCCTGCCCCTGGCCTTACATGTAAACATTAGCAAAGTAGAAGTTACACCACAAATCTAGCATGATTTGCTGCTTATAGAAAAATCATGCAGCAAAGTAATTAAGAGTCTTACCAAGGTGAAAAAACTGAGCAAAGACATCGAAGAGGGAATCATTGTAAAGTATTAAGAGATGTTTCCACTAATAGAACTAGCTCTAAAGTTAACCAGGATCCATGTGTCTCTAACACACTCATTTCAGAAACTTTTGAGGGCTATCCAAAACTGAAGACTGATGTGGGGGGTAGAAGAGCCCAAGCAGGTTCCTGATCTAGGAATGATGTAACAAATGGGTACAACATGTGTTGAAATAAAATGGTGCAGGGGGTAGAAGCAGATCTGGAAATCTGAATTTAGTAGGTGCCTATAAAAAAAACAACACAAATCTGAGCTCAAAAGGCAGAAAAAGCAAGGTAAAGAGCAAGCAAATGCACAAGGCAGTTGAGGCTGGATTGGGATGGTGGCACTGGGAACTGAGAGGGTTACACAATTTAGAAACATGTAACTTGAGACTAGAAGTATAATTTCAAGTGTGTAACTTAATCTATTAAGCTAAGTTTTCTTTTTTCTCTTATATACAACTAGAGGCCCAATGCACGAAATTCATGCAAGAGTAGGCCCTTCTTCCCACCGGCTGCCGGTTTCCCTTGCAGCCCCAGCTTCCTCTGGAAGGTTGCCTAATTAGCATATTATGCTTTTATTATTATAACCTAGTCTTTCATAATCTTTTGAGTTTGTTTGGGTGGGGCAGGGTCATGGTCCTTTCAGGACATTAATATGGGCTCTCTCCAAGTGTCCCTAACTAAAACTCTGCATGCAAATTAATGGTGTTTATGGATTTTATGAAGCCCATAAAAAAAAAAAAGAGAGAGAACTGATTTAAACAATTTTTAAAAAGAAAATATAGATATTAGAAACTTTTCTTGCCCTAACCGGTTTGGCTCAGTAGATAGAGCATCAGTCTCTGGACTCAAGGGTCCCAGGTTCGATTCCAGTCAAGGGCATGTACCTTGGTTGTGGGCACATCCCCAGTGGGGAGTGTGCAGGAGGCAGCTGATCGATGTTTCTCTCTCATCGATGTTTCTAATTCTCTATCCCATTCCCTTCCTCTCTGTAAAAAATCAATAAAATATATTTTTTTAAAAAAGAAACTTTTCTTAAAGCTCTTATTAGAGCTTTGGTTTTGTTAGATGACTAAATCGTTTGTTTATACTAGAATTGAACTTAAGAGAAGCAAGGAAGTAATGTAGCAAGAGCACTAAGTTAAGATAAAGTCTCAGGTCGCACATTTGGCTTTTAAAAGGATACCTTAACCTCTCTGGAGCTCAGTTTTCTCATCTGTAATTGAGGGATGAGTTAGAAGAGAAATGACAAAAATGTCCACTTTCCCTAAATCAATATACAGATTCAATGCTATGCCAATCAAAATCTTAGAGTTCTTTTTAATGACAGAAACTGAGTAACAAGTATAACCAGAGACAGAAGCATTGAACAGACTGAGGAATCATGGGAGGTGGGTGGGGGGGGGGGGGCAGGCAGAAAGAGATTAACCAAAGAACTTATATGCATATATGCATAACCTATGGACACAGACATGTGAAGGCCTGGGGGGGGGGGGGGCGAGGAGGGTGAAGGGGACATCTGTAATACAAATAGCAATAGCTTAAGTCCTTCCTTATCAATTAGTAGATTAATCAAAAGGCAGAGATTAGCAGGATGATTAAAAAGATAAGAGTCAACTATACACTGACAAGATTCACTTTAGATCTAGAGACAAAGTTTTAAAACGAAAGGGAAAAGTTACAGTCAAATAGTAACTAAGTACTTAGCTTTTAAATCCTTCAAGTGTGATGCCAAAAATTTGGAATTTACACTAGGTTGTGGTTACCATTGACGGAGTCCATACCTCTATATGTATACCTAATACTGCATATTACTCTAAATCAGCGGTTCTCAACCTGTGGGTTGCGACCCCTTTGGGGGTCGCCTAAGACCATCGGAAAACACATATATAATAACATATTGTTTTTGTGATTAATCACTATGCTTTAATTATGTTCAATTTGTAACAATGCAAATACATCCTGCACATCAGATATTTACATTAGGATTCAAAACAGTAGCAAAATTACAGTTATGAAGTAGCAACGAAAATAATTTTATGGTTGGGGGTCACCACAACATGAGGAACTTTATTAAAGGGTCGCGGCATTAGGAAGGTTGAGAACCACTGCTCTAAATCGCCATCCCATTTCCAGTTACAGAGTGAAACACATTCTTACCATGGACTTCTTCGTGTTCTTGTAGTATGGGTTCCATCCTATGCTCACCACCATCTTATGGACTTCTCCGGTCCCCACACTGGCCCATCCGTAATAAATGCCAGTGGACACATCAGCGGGAAGATTGTCGACCACTTGTTCAGGAAAGTTGGCTTAAAAACAGAAGTACATATTCTGAGTGTTAAGAGTTTCACAACTTTTATAAAAATCGTACCCAAAGCTAAATAGGTTCTAAAGATTCCTAGGGCTTTTCCTATGGATCAATCCTACCATTTCATTTTTTTAAAAAACTTTTAATTCTTTATTGGTTAAAGTATTATATATGTCTCCTTCCCCACCCCATTGACCTGTTTCTCATCCAGCTGCCTATGTTATCACTTGGGCACAATCTAATAAGATTTTTTTTTAAATAACCCTACAATTGGCTTGAGAATTTAACCAATCTGCCCAAATTACGATTCCTAACGGGCAAGGCTCCTGCCACGCTTGGCAGCTCTATCACGACAGGTTATAGAGGCGGCAAAGGGGGACCCCAAAACTCAGCTCCTGCTTCCTGCCCTCCCCACCCCTCAAGCCAGGGGCCCGAAGAACCCGAAGCCACGGGCCAGGACCTGCTCCCGCGGCCCCACTGAAGACCCTCCGCTTACACAGCGCGGGAATCGGCAGAGGGGAGGGCGTCACCCCCGTCCGCAGCCGCAGCCCCAGCCCCGAGCCCCGACTGACGTCCCGCTCCCACGTGACCCGTCTCGGCGGCCCCGCGCCCTCCCGCGCTCACCCGTGGGGATGCCCAGCTGCTTGGAGCCGCGGCCAAAGCCCCGCACGACCTCGCCGCGGCAGAAGTACGGCAGAGGCTTCATGACGCCGTCCGCTCGGCTCTCGGGCTGCGGCCCAGTCCTCAGGTCCGGAGGAGCCGCCGTGGGGGTGGTGCCCGGACCCCCGGACCAGCCGGGGGACGCGGGCGGGAGCGCGGCCGGCGGGCCGGGCAGGAGCACAACGGGCTGCGCGGCGCCGAGGACACTCCGGGCAAGTCCCTCCCGCTGCTGATCCAACAGAAGCTGCCTGGCGACTGGGACGCTGGGTGTCCGCCTCGGGAGAGGCGGGGACGGCCGGAATAAATGCGATGGTGGGCGTGGAGGGCGGTGGGGGCGGGCCTTCGCGGAGGGACCCCCAACCAATCGAGCGCCACGCACCTGCGCAGATTCACGGTCCAGAGAAGCGGAGCGCGTCCGGCTTCCGTAGCCCCGCCCCCGAGGCCCCGCCTCCGCCTGGGCCCCGCCCCCGCCGTGGCCCCGCCCCCAGGCCGTGCGCTGCTCCTGGGAGTTTTCCACGCCCAGGCCCTTCGAATCGCGGCGGGGACTCGGTTTTTCAGCCTGGCGGCTTTGAAGGCGCCGTTCTGGGACCGTAATACTAAGTGGTTTTTTTGTTTGTTTTTCCCTTCCTCGTTTTCATTAAGATCCTGACGCCAAATAGAAACATTCTTTGGGTCCTTGGCAACCACTCGATTGCTTGTCATTCACCACTCCTCCCGCACTTAAACATTTGTTAAAGTTCCAAAATTACAGGTCAGAGATCATCTCTTGAGAGGCCTTTCCCGCCCTGGCCGGGGCGTCAGCCTGCAGACTGAAGGGTTCTGGGTTCGATTCCGGTCACGGGCACATGCCCGGGTTGCCGGTTAGGTCCTCAGTAGGAGGCAGGAGGCAGCCGATCAGTGGTTCTCTCTCATCATTGATGTTTCTGTCTCTCCCTCTTCCTCTCTGAAATCAATAAAAATATATTTTAAAAAATAATAATTAAAAACACAAAAAAGGAGGCCTTTCCCGCCTGCCTGCCCTAAGTGGCCTCCATTTGACCGTGGTCTGAAGTTCTATCAGAATGTGAGCTCCAGAGGCGCAGGGCCTCGTCGGTGACCAGTGGAAGGCTACAATGATGGGGTCCCCCACCCCCGCACCCCAGGAGGCGTGCAGCCTCCTACCCACGCTCCCTCCTAGGCTGTGTTCTAGCAACTTCATGACCCTGATGAAAGGCTTGATCTCCGCTGCAATGCAAATCCATGAGCCTCTGGCCCTTGAGGGTCAAGGTTACCCCCAGAAGGACAGCTCGGGAGATACACATGACTCACAAAGTCATCCTCCTTGTCTTGGTCTTGAGAAAGAAGTTTTAATTGTCCTCTTTTACCTTTCCCTACTGAAGGGGAGCAGAGTTTGCCACCCCAAAAGATGCCTCTTTGGGGATATGGGTAACCTCAGGCTGGTGAATATAAAAAAGCAGATGTGAGGGGAGCTCTGAAAACCAAGTATAAGTTGCCCTTTGTAAGAGAATATTCACATTTGTGAAGGAAAGCTGCAAGGGTGTTGCCCTCACTGTACCCGGAAGAGGAGGCTATCAAAATCTCTGTAAAGCTGTTAACAATGAAGAGGGTGTGGACTTCTGCGTAACAGTCTTATCCTTGTTAACTGCTTTTCCTGGGTACCTCCGGTCACCGACTCCCACCCCCAACATCATCTTTTGCCTTTAGCTGAAGGTGACATTTAAGGCGATGGCTTCCACCATTTTGCCAACTTACTTGGTGTTGCTGGGTCTCTCCTGTGTGTAAGGAGGCCTGCGTGTTATTAAATGTAAGTTTTTCTCCTGCTAATCTGCTTTGTGTCAATTTAATCGTTACACCACCCAGAAGAACCTTGAAGGGTAGAGGAAATTTTTTCCCCACAAACACTACAAATGTGTGGGAAGTTTTGTCCAGACTTAGCTATTACTTTTGTTACCGAGAAAATCCACCAGCCCAGAATGGTGTCCCTGGTGCTATATTCCTGGATACCAACCCTACAATAACCAGAATGGTGAGCCGAGGTCTTTTTCCCCAGGCTCATGTCTTGCAATGCTGAAGAATGAGCTCCACAGACCAGAAGATTGAAGCAAGAGTGTGGAAAATGTATTACAAGCAGATTCAGACTCCCTTCACGGGGAGCGGGGGCCCAGTAATGGGCAGCCCCCCTTAAGCCTTGTGGTCCAGGGGCTTATATTTGCTACAAGCCTGCTTCTATATCTGTGTCACCTGATTGACTCCCTCATTGTTCTTGCTCAGCAAGGGACCTGAACTTTCCCTGTTTCCATGTGTTCTTTCGCTGTTCCTACGCTGAACTTTCTCTGTTTCCATGCGTTCATACACATTGTTCCTACAGGCCCTCCCTTGTTTCCTCATGCCTCCCGCTTTGAGTCCAGAAACATTTTATTATTTCTGCTTGGTTGGTTCCTGTGATTATGCTTGCTCAAACTGCCATGTCTGCCCCTGCCTTTTCCTCCTGCCTTTGTTTCCCACTGGGCCCCTGCCTTATCTGCCTGCCTTTCAAGTTAACCTTCTCACCTAGATTTAATACCTGACCCAACTGTTGTTTCAGACTTTCCTGAAAAATCAGACAGAGGGCGAAAAACCAGGACTACAGGCTTTATTAGAGGAGAAGCACCTGCCGGGCTGTCTCACAAGGGGAGAGCAGCAACACGTGCAGGGGTGGGCACGCCTTTTGAGGGGTGGAATGGGAAGGGGTGGGGGTGGTGTACTGGGCGCACACTGATTGGTGGCTTACTGCATTGTCCATATAGGACAAGGGCTTAGGGTATTTGGCAGGTGTGGATTGGTGGTCCAATGTATAGTCTACATAAGGTACATGGTTAGTCACTCAGGTATTTCTGGGCTGCAGGTTACGTCATCCTCCGCCCACCAGTTGGGGGAAGGGAGGATCTATCATTTCCCAGTCACCAAATGACTATCTGAAGAGTAGTGTATACAGGGTGGATACTCTTGACAAAGGGATTAATACATTCACTGGTGGGACCAAGAGGGATGATGCAAGATCTCATCATGCTACTTAGAATGGCAGGCAGTTTAAAACTTATTAATTGTTAAGTATATGATTATCTAACCACTATGCTGTACACATGAAACCAATACAAAATGATATTTTAAAACTTTAAAAAATAAAAGTAAATAAACTTCATTGCTACAGAATAGTAAGAAGCTAGGAACATTCCAGGACAAGTGGGATAGGGAAACTAAGACAATTAAGGTAAATAGCAGTTTGCAGCCACCTAGTAAATCCCATCTTCCCTAAACCAAGGACACTTCAGAGGAAATGGTTTGTACTTCTCCCTCCGCCTCCTCGCCCAAAAGCCTCTCAACCTCTCCACCCTGCTCTTGCTCACGCTCTTTCTTGTCCTTGGCTGGACTCGAACCTCAGTCCCTTCAATCCCCAGGCCGATGCTCTATCCACTGAGCCAAACCAACCTGCACTCTTCTCCTCCTTTTTTGTAGGGCCTAAAGCAGAGGCTTTCAATCACCTTTTTTTTTTTTTTCTGGTAGATTCAACTAAGACCACTTGTTGAGGTTAAAGCACTCATGTTTGCCTTTTGTTGATCACTGAGAGAGAAAGAAGTCTACAGGGCCCCTGTAGTTAAAGTGTGAAATCCCTACACGAGGAGAGAGAAAAGGAGAATATGTCATTTTTTTCCATGTCTCTAATATTCAGATATATTCCCCCAAGAAAATTGGGGAGAAGAGACAGGGAATAAGGTTATGTGTGCCTAGCTCCTGATAAGCCTTCTCAAACTCTGAAAGAATAACAGGATAACTCCCTGTGGACTAAAAGGCATCTCTGGTCAGCCTCGGTCTTGAAGAAAGTCTTGGCTTAATAGTCCTTTTCCAGAGAGCAGGTTGCCTAACTTAGTGAAGAAGTTGCACCATGAATATGTTTTCCATCCCATTTCTCTGACTCATCCTCTTAGATTTCTTCTCCGCAAAGCCAATTTAACAGTTGTATCTCAGACTCCAGTTCAAAAACCTCTTGGATGAGTTGTCACACCTGTATCCTACTCTCACCTCACCCTAGCATAACCATGTGTACATGTTTATCTACATTAAAAGATGGTGAGAACATCAAGAGAGAATATTGGGAGAGCTATGGGTATATTGACTGTTTATTATCTCATCCTAATCTCTAATTTATTATTGCAGTTCTTCCAGAGCAGTCCAAATAAGACCCCAGAGGCTTGAAATAGTGTACAACTTGGGGAATTATGATGTGTTCCAACCATAAAGTGAAAGAAAGTCTGGAAGGAGATGACGTTGGAGAAAGGGGTCCCAGGCTGTCTTCAGATGGAAGTCATTACAAAGCCTCTTTCCCACGCTCCCTCTTCACTCTCTTTCTCCCTTTCACCAGGTTCACCTATTTGCTTTAAAATAACCCCTCAATTGAAACTTGAAAACAATTCAGGCCTTACTCAGGATTTTCACCTTTATCCTGAGAACAATAGGAAACCATTTGGCAGACTTAATTAAATGAGCGGTCAGAGCAGGTTTTCTTTTAAAGTTTATTCTCGCTGCTGCATTGAGAATGGTCTGAGAAGGAATGGACAAGAAAGATTTGCACAGAGCAGTCAGGTGGTGATAGATAAGAGATCATGGTGAACTGAAGGGGTGGTAGCAATAAGATAGAAGGAGTATTGGACAGGTGTGGAAAGTATTTCTAAGGTAGAATTGATAGGTCTTGCTGATGGGTTGAATGATCTTTTACCCTCTCTGCCTCTACCCCTTTGGGCATTTAACTTTGAAGTGTCCTCTGCCTCTGTCTCTAGACTTGACCATGTGCCTGGCTTTGGGTAATAGAATGAAGCAGACGTGCAAGTATGGTGCTTCTAAGACTACAACTCGAGAGGCCTTGCTCTTTCTTGTGTTTCTGTCATCTCCATGAGGACAGTCCTGAGGTAGCTACTGGCATGGAACAGATACGTGGCAGAGACTTGAAGAGCCCAGTCAGCCCAGTTAAGACTCGTCTAGATCAGTGGTCGGCAAACTCATTAGTCAGCAGAGCCAAACATCAACAGTACAACGATTGAAATTTCTTTTGAGAGCCAAATGTTTTAGACTTAAACTATATAGGTAGGTACATTGTTATTAACTTAATTAGGGTACTCCTAAGGCTTAGGAAGAGCCACACTCAAGGGGCCAAAGAGCCGCATGTGGCTCGAAAGCCGCAGTTTGCCAACCACGGTCTTTGGTGACCCCTGTGAAAGGGCTGTTCTACCCCCAAAGGGGTCGCGACCCACAGGTTGAGAACCACTGGAGTAGAGGAAAGGGAAGGTAAGCACATGGGCTATGAAGTCAGAATGGCACGGGGGAAGCACTGACCATAGAGGCCTACCACTCTGACCTGAGAAAAGATCCATGGCTACTGGGATGGAGCCAGTGCAAGCCTGGGAAAATTGGGGAAGCTGATTGGTTATTTTGGAAAAGCTTGTTCCTCCCAAGCCTGAGAATACAGAATCCCGGGTGAACTAAGACGCTCTTTCTCCCTCGGTGACCCGCACTCACTCATTTGTCCATGTTCTATCCTGCCCAGACGCTGGAGACGGAGTCGGCCCCGAAAACACTAAGCTTTAATATGAAGCAGAAACTCTGGGCACTGGCTTTGATTTTGGCCCTGCTGAAGACAAGATGGGACATTTTCCATGGCAGGACTGAGGGAGACGGGACATTGGAAGCTCAGGGTCAGCCATAACAAATGAATCATCTTGCCACAGCCACATCACAATCTCCCATGCATGGATCCTTGAAATGCTTTTCTCATCATTCCATGGAAGAGCCTGTTTTCAATGGACAGCAGTTCACTTCTAGAATTTTCCACTTAATATTTTTTGATTATGGTTGACTGTGGGACGTGGAACCGCAGATAAAGGGGGACTGCCGTTAATTAGCATCTTATGCATTGTGATCTGCTGGGGTCCAACCCCAGCAGGTCCAGGGGTCCCCAAAGGTGTGGATGGAGTCGGCGAAGAAGGAAGGACACACACGGGGACAGCGTTCAGTTGATCAGCAGCCTAGCCAGGATCTCTAGCCAGGATCTCCAGCCAAGTTCTGGTCTGGATCTCCAGCGAAGTTCTGGTGTTTATTGTCTTGTTACATCCGTATTTATACCAGTTGATTTTAATCCTGTCAATTTCTATTGCAAAGGTTAGGGCGTTTCTTATCTCCATTCCAGGGAGTAAAGATTATGTAGCTTAAGCGTGATTGTTTGTAGTTAAAGTGATTAACTACCCGCCTGGCACTTAGTTAAGGAGTTTTATCCCCTCCCTGACTTCAGGGAAAAATCCCTACCTGGGGAAACAACCTTTCTCGGAGAGGTGACCTTGGTTAAAACACACAGCGCTAAGGGGAGCAAACATATTAAGAACAGTATGCTATATATGCCAGGTCCCTTGAAACATATGCTGTGCAGATGTTTCTTTCCTGCAGCGACTGTGTCAAGCAGCAAGGATGAACCGGCTTCCGGCAGTGATCCCTCAGTATTTATTATTATTATGAGTACCTGTTAATTGGTATTAGAAAATTTATTATAACCAGAATATTATACAAATGACCTGGCTGAGGTATAATGTCTTCAGAATTTCACCCTTGAAAACAGACATAAAATCTCCCATGAAACCTAATATAAAAAAAGAAACAAAAAATATATTTAGTCACCACAAATATACTTTGTAGTTCAAACTTGGAAAATTTTACATTGTATAGTTAAATTTACTCAGCTGCTCCTGCACACCCAACCCCCAGCACTGGGGATTGAGCCTGCAACCCGGGCATGTGCCCTTGACCAGATTGAAACTGGAACCCTTCAGTCTGCAGGCCGATGCTCTATCCACTGAGCAAAACCAGCCAGGACCACTTCAACATTGTTTAAAAACAAAATTCAATGAAGTAAAATTGAAGATCTAATGGTTTTATTAAGTGAATCATGAATCACTTACAAATGAACCTAGCTGATTGGATTGTACAGATGGAAGGTTTTCATAGGAAGCAGGGTTGGACAAGGGAGCTATTAATAAAAGAAAAGAAAAGATTATTTTGAGGCCCAGCCATCTTTCCTGGGCTTCATTTTTTCAGAGAACAGAATGGGAAGGGTGTTTATCATGTACATTGCCTCTTCTTCTATCAGAGGAATGAAGAGGACCCATAGTGACACATTAACCTATTGGTACTCAACCTGAACATTCCAGACTGATTAAGATTACATTACAATGGGATCAGATATTAAATCTAGGTTTGGTATCATAGGCTTTTAGCATCCGTAATGCCATTTGGGGCCTGTGGTTGTCTCTTTAACATGTAGACAGTCTCCAATACATCCAATTTTGGTTCATATCACTGTATATAATTTTTTAACATACTAAATTCAGGAAATATACAGAAATTCATAAAATATGTTTACAACAAAATTTGAATCAAATTTTTCGGCTCTCCTTGAAGCACACAGTGGGAACATTACTAATCTGGTCTAACACTATCATCTCACAGAAAAGGAAACTGAGACCTCGAGCCTGAGACTCGCTAATCCCCCTGCAAATGATATTCTAGAAAATATTGGGGAGCCATCTAGCCCTGAATTCTGTCTGACAGTGAACCTATGATCACCCTTTCTGGAAGAATTAACTGATCGCCTGGTCTTTTTTTTTTTTTTTTTTTTTAATATATTTTATTGATTTTTTACAGAGAGGAAGGGAGAGTGATAGAGAGTTAGAAACATCGATGAGGGAGAAACATCGATTCAGCTACCTCCTGCACAACCCCTACTGGGTAGGTGCCCGCAACCAAGGTACATGCCCTTGGCCAGAATCGAACCTGGGACCCTTCAGTCTGCAGGCCGACACTCTATTCACTGAGCCAAACCAGTTAGGGCTCTCCTGGTCTTTTATATCAAACTATCTCAAAATATCCAATAGGGAAATGTTTGTTTAGTTGAGTGTTCAATTAATACACTCCACACAGAAATGGAGAGTTGTTGATAGTACAATAAAAATGTTTTATTACCTGTATGAAATGTAAATAAAATTTTGTTACCTTTTATCCAAATAGAACATTAATAATATTTCTGAAAGATAAGATTCTAATGTTAGGCCAGGCCTGGAGGCCAACATATTACCTGAAAAATAAGATTTTTAAGGAAAATTCATTTGTTAATTCATTATACTACTTCAATAGGGTACTCTCCAAATCAAGATTGGGATGATTACTAATTTTTTTCATATAATTCAGTAATATTTGAATTTCCACTCTTCTTTATGTTTTCCAGTATATTTTGCACTTACCAATTATTGCTTGTATAATTGGGAAAAAAAAAAACAACAAGAAAAAACACATTAAATTCTCACCACAAAAGCAAACAAAACCCCTACATCAGTTCATTCTTCATACATCCACAAGGTGGCACATTAACACTTTATTTTTACTTCACTGATACTTGAAATTAGAAAGGCAGAAGGAAAATCACAGTTAAGGAGTTATGTTCACTTCAGGCGCTATGCTCGGCGGAGGATAATTCTATACTCAGCAGAAGGGTTTGTCTTACTCTGCTTCATGCACTTAGACTTGTTACATTGGTGAGGCCTAACCATTGTTCACTACCTCTTTTCTCAATCACAAAAGAATTTGATAGTAGATTGCTCTAATTTGAAAAGTTAAGATTTTGGGGGGAGCCTTCTTTGAATATATGTTTCATTAAGGAAGACAAGGTGGATGCTCTAGCCGGTTTGGCTCAGCGGATAGAGCACTGGCCTGGGGACAGAAGGGTCGCAGGTTCAATTTCGGTCAAGGGCACATGCCTGGGTTGCACGGTCCAACGTGCAGGAAGCAGCCAATCAATGATTCCCTCTCATCACTGATGTTTCTATCTCTACCTTCCTCTCCCTTCCTTTCTGAAATCAATAAAAACATATTTTTAAAAAAGAAGAAAGATAAGGTGAAGAAGAAGAGAAGCCATAATTATACAATAGAAAATCGCAGACTTCTTTCCCATTAAAATAAAATAAAAAGTTTTAATTCTATATTTGGTGCAAAGAAGTGAAATACCTTTTCTGAAGTAAAAATTCCTTTTGAGGATGATAAAGGGACCACGTACTAAACCTGACTGGCTCAGGAGAGGCCTGAATGGTGGACCATACAAACTCAGGGACTGAAAGAAACCACACAGGATGGACTGTACATAAAATTCCTAATTGAAAGGGAGTCGTGGCAGGTCATCATGTCCCAGGCTTGTAGGTTCCTTGACAAAGGTCAGTCTTCACCTTAAGTGAGCTTGTTGTCTTTTTGCATCTAAGATAACATTCTTTTGAAATGTCCGAGTAATCTTTTCCAGAACCCTCTGGCTGGCACAGCCACCAAACCAGAGCACAAGACCACAGAACCCCCTCATTGTTATTTTATTCCCTGAACACCACCTCTCTGTGCTGTAAATGGGCGTTGCTAGCTATCTTATACTCACCAACGTAAAAGAAGTATGTGTTTCTCCATTTCACTCTTGAACCAATCTCAGAAATTCCCTCGCTTGGCTTTCTCCCATCTCCTTTCATCTACCACTGATGAATTTTGTATGACCCCCACTCCCTTTGATATCTCCTCCTTTGATTCTAATGTATAAAATTAACTGTAAAACTGCCATTCTCCAGAGCATTTTTCTCAATCCCTTGAGATTTTGCTTTCCGGCAATTGTCAGTTTGGCTCAAATAAACTCATAAAAAATCTCTACAGGTTTGGACATATCTTACGTTGACACCTTTAAGGCACGATTTACTCATCATAAAAGTGGCTATTCTCTATCTTCAGTGAGAGCCTCCTGTCCTATGTTCTCTCAACTTCATGTAAAAACCATGACAAAAATATCAATGTTACTGTTACTGTTGTAACTAGCTGGCTTATAGTGGGAAAACATCTATTTTCTCACTATTTAGTATGATGTTAGCTGTAGGGTTTTTTTAATAGATATTCTTTATCCAATTGAGGAAATTCTCCATTTTTATCATCCCTGGGTATTTAATTTTGTCAAATGTGTTTTTTTTCTGCATTTATTATATAGTCTGTTGATGTGACAGATTATATAACCTGATTTCAAATGCTGAGTCAGCTTTACATACCTGGAATAAAACCCACTTAATCATTGTGTATAATTATTATTATTATTAAAATATTTTTATTGATGTTAGAGACAACGGGAGGAGAGAGGGATAGAAACATCAATGATGAAAGAGAAAAATCATTGATTGCCTCCTGCACACCCCCTATATGTGTCTTCCATTTTTCCTACTATTTTTGGTTTCAGTTGAACATTTTATATTCCATTTTCCTTTTCTTTAAATATCTATACTCCATAGTTTAGAAAACTTTTAGTCATTGCACTAGAGTCTGTAATATTCATTAACAATTCAGGTCCACTTTCAAATAACACTATACTTCTTCACAGGTAGTACAAGTACTTTATATCAACAAAATATTCCTAATTCTTCCCTTCTGTCCTATGTATCCTAGCTGCTGTAATGTATTTAGTTAATATATATATATATATATCACACACACACACACACGTCCCAAAAATGTATGCACACTTTAACGGCTGACAGCTCAATTTTGAAAATGGAATGTATTTTAATAAACACAGCCTTTATAATTATTCAAAGTGTGTACATACATTTTTTGGGACACCCTACACCCACACCCACACATATGTATATATATTATGCATTGTTGCTATCATTACTTGAAACAAACTATTACCTGTGTGATCAATTAAGTATTAAAAATAATGGTTTTTATTTACTTTACTTATTCCGTTTCTAATGCCTTTCCTTTCTTTATGCATATCCAAGTTTCTGACATATCTCCTTTTCCTTCTCTTTAAAGAATTTCTTTCAACATTTTTTACAAGGTAGATCTATTGACAACAAATTTCTTCAACTTTTATTTGTCTAAGAGACAAAATTCGCTCTTGCCCAGAATCCACTGGGAAGAGTGTTCCATTGATTGTGAGGCATTGTACCCGCCCCCCCCCCCCCACATCACCCCAGTCCATGGATTGTTTTCCCTTCAATGCAGGACTTCAAACTTGTTACTAAATTATAGTATTTTTGTTATTTGACAGAAGTAAACTAAGCTTCTTCTTGAATGAAATTGGAATACTTACTATATTTAGTAACACTAAAAAGTTTTGCAAATTATATTTAGAAAAGCTCTGGCTTAAACAATGTTTTCATATCATTAATATTATATGCTTAATTGAAAACTTTTTATCTTGCTTTGTTTCTATAGTTCGTCATGCTGTTCGGATTCTTTAGTTAATGTAATGCCACCCATCAGTACCAAAATGTAAACTCTAAAACATAAAAGTAAATTAGTTTCCTTGTATTAGTGGGATGAATAAGAGATCACTATAAATTTTTTATCTTAAAAAAAAGTTATATCTTGCCCTGACTGGTTTGGCTCAGTGGATAGAGCGTTGGCCTGCAGACTGGAGGGTCCTGGTTCCATTCCGGTCAAGGGCATGTACTTTGGTTGTGGGCAAATCGCCAGTAGGAGGTGTGCAGGAGGCAGCTGATCGATGTTTCTCTCTCATTGATGTTTCTAACTCTCTATCTCTCTCCTTTCCTCTCTGTAAAAAGATCAATAAAATATATTTTAAAAACAGTTATATCATACTTTCAAAAGACCCTTTTGTGTAAAATTTTCCTTAAAAAGTTTACTTAACTGCTCTGAATTTTGGAAGTTTTATTAAAAATGTGAAAAGAATGTGGTCAAATTTTATTCATAGCTTTTAGGCTTTGCTTAGAAGATTGAACAGTTTTTAATGAAATGGAAATTTGTCTTGGTTTTAAAAACCAATAGTAGAAGATAAACTGTAACGGTTATTGAGTAAGGTAAACAGATACTAAAATAAATTAATACTGATGCTTTAGAAAAGTATTTCTCTCCACCTTCCTCGAAAAAGAAGAAAAGAAAAACAACCCTGAGATTTCCTGTTTGTCTTTCCATTGAAATTTCCTATGTTTTGCCCTCAAATCATTGTTAATCAGTGTTTTGAGTTCCATTGCCACGCTTGACCTTGTTTATCCTGGCAAGTAGGTAGCAACCACTTTATATTAAACTAAAACAAGTCTCGTAGAGCGTTCAATTTGTTTGTACTGGAATGCAGACCTTTTTTTTTTTTTTTTTAAGTTTTGAAGAGCATGAGATTGCTTCTTTAGCATTTAGCAGTTAGGAAAGTATGAGAAACTATGGTCATGAAATTTGTCCTTTATCTGCCTTAAATCTAAACAATGAGGGAAACAATGCTTTTATTTGGAATCACTTACAAAGTTACTTATGTATGAAGTTTATAAAATTAGTTGCCTTAATCACTATTGGTAAAATAAAGCGAATCCTCCCTTGGCTCCCTCTTCAAACTATAAAGCAAAGATTATAACTTAGAAAGAGAGCAAAAAAAGCATATGGATAAAAAATTCCACCTCTGCAGCAGATAAGGACGTGTGACAGATATTCAGCAAAATATGTCCTCATCTTTATGACCCACTTCAGTGTACTTTTCCAGTAACTCATTGCATTTCAGGAGGATTCTGGCAAATCTCACACATCGATCACCTTTATGATTGTTTTATGATTGCTGCATGATCCATATAACCTCGATAATCTCTTTTTCCTCTTTAAATTCTCTGTGCATAATCCTTTATAGTCCCATCACAACGTTCACCATCTAATTTAATGATTATTGGCTGGTGCCTGGCTCAGAGTTGTTACCTAAATAAACATTTGTTGAATAAATTAATGAAAAAAAATAAATTGTTTAAAATGGCTATCAAAGGTTTCTATCCGGAGCAGTGGTACAGATCATACTATTATACTCTGACTTGCATTTATTCCACATATAATTGAAGCTCTAACATAAAAGTTACTGTTTAAAAATAACATTTAAGGGAGCCACTTAGTTTGAATATATGATACATGCACAAGGTACAAAATTGAAAAGGTACAAATGATATGGTGTGGAGAGTAAGTTCTCACTAACCCCACCCTCATCACCACCACTGCCTTGCCTCTAGTCACCGTTTTCCTCTTTCAAGGTCATCATCATACTTCCCAGTTTCAAAGAGATTTTAATGAAAAAAAGAATTATGAGAGTTGTCCCCCAAAATAACAAGTTCCTTGCAGATCGGCAACTAGAAAGGGACAGATAATGTCACTGATATTTTTCATGCCTCAATGAGATGAAGACTCAAGGACTATTCAAAGAACAACATAAGCTGTGAAACCCATAAAAGTGAGTCAGTGCGATGCTATCGTTAAACTTTCCATTGCAGAACGGCAGCGTGCTCACTGAGAGAGAATACTTTGTTTCTGACACATTTTTTGATCAAAGGTTTGCTTTCTGACAGAGTAGGTTCGCAGTAAAACTGACCTTATTAGAACTAGGGGTAGACATTTTCCTTTCTACCTTGCGTTCCGCACCAGGTGATGCAGCCTCCAAAGAGTGGCTTACCTGTTTGTCGAAGGTGATCCCAGTGGAATGTGTACATATTTCCTGAACTGTGATGGCTTCTAAGGAGCCATCTGTGGGAGAGGAGGAGGGAAGGGAGGGGTACTGAAGAGGTGCTTTCCCATCCTGGTGAAATGAATAAGCAGCCTCATCAATAGAAAAAAAATCAGCCTTTACTATCCTGTTTTATGTTATAAAAAGGATCCAGTACTTCAATACTTAAAAAGTCCTTCCTTTAGTCAAAAGCTAAACAGAACCTGTAGGATGAAGCACCTGTGTGTTCCAGAGTACTCTGAATAATATAGACCTGGGTGATGGGTAGCTAGATCTCTCTTGTGCCCTAATCAAAATGAAAGGCCAAAAAGTTACATATTGCTATTGAGAAAACCATGATTCATTTACCCCACCTCAGAAAACGGTAAAAATGAAATCAGTCAACCTACAAATAAAATCAACAGTCAAATGTACTTTTTCCAGAACTTTTAGTGAAAGAGGACATTGAGCCACCATGAAAGTTCAAAAGGCTAACAAGGGTAAATCATTTTATTTTATTTTTAATATACTTAATATTTACCCAAAAGATGGGCTACCAAGTTTAGTCAATTGTCTAAATATTTAGAAAAAAATAAAATTAATTCCATAATAAACATGAAATGAATCCCATCTGCATAACATATTTAGATATCAAAATTTTGAGTGTTTATAAGTAAAAAAAAAAACAAACCTGTAAAAGTAATATTCTAAGTAAAAGCTTCTTAGTGTGTACTAGGTATATAGATATTCATGAAACTTTTAAAATACTCAGTCCAGAAACTATAAAGAAAAAGATTGTATCACTTGACTATACAAAACTTCTTCCCAGAAACAATAAAAGGTCAAAGAACACAAATATAAAAAATTTAATAGAAAAATTCATTTGGATAATAAATTTATGAAAACAATTGATTGTCTCTTATGGGTTGACTTGTGTCACCTCCAAATTCATATATTTAAGTCCTAAATCTCAATACCTTAGAATGAGACTATTTGAAGATGAGGTCTTCAAGGATGTAATTAAGTTAAAATTAGTTCATTAGAATAGACCCTAATTCAATAAGACTGTGGTATCCTTGTTTGAAGAAATTTGAACACAGACATATACTAGTACACAGGGAAGACCATGTGAAGACACAAGGAGAACACCGCTGTCTAAAGGCAAGAGGCTTCAGAAGGAACCAACTCTGCTGACTCCTTGTTCTCAGACTTTCAGTCTCCAGAATTGTGAGAAAAAAAATTCCTGATTACCTGATATATGGTACATTGTTATGGCAGCCCTACCCAACTAAAGCAAATTAAAACAGCAATTACAACTCTCAAACTGGTAAAGAGAAATTAAGCAAATATTTTTCTCAGTGCTGTTATAAGTGTTCATATACTGTTGGCAGTAGTATAAACTCGTATTACTGCCCAGCTGGTGTGGCTCAACGGTTGAACGTCGACCTATGAACCAGGAGGTCAAGTCAGGGCACATGCCCGAGTTTTGGGCTCAATCCCCAGTGGGCAGCAGGAGGCAGGCAATCAATGATTCTCTCTCATCATTGATGTTTCTATTTCTCTCCCTCTCACGTCCTCTCTGAAATCAATAAAAATATATTTTAAAAAAATAAAAATAAGTTGGTATTACTTTTTGAAGGACAATTTGAAAATAATATTGGAAATCTTAAAAATTGAATACTTTGACCCACAAATTATAACACTTCTGAGAATGAATCATATGGAAATAATCAACATTATACAAGATGCTCATTAAAGCCCTGTATATACATGTGAAAAATTGTAAATCTCCTAGATAACAAAATTTAAAGAACCAGTTTAAGACACCAATTCTTAAACTAATTCTTGTTGATGATAAATTATATTATTACTTTTATATTACTTTGTATTTTACCAAGTTCTTCCACAGCCATGAGCTCAAATAATATTCATTGGATGTTTACTATTTTCTAGGCACCATGCTAAACTGTGAATAAGACAGGGAATAAGAGGAGGGACTTAACTGAGTGTAGGAAGTCAAGGCAATAGGCTGGTTTTGTTGTTATAAATCTTTTTTTTTCTATTTTCTTAAGATACAATTGACATATAACATTGCATAAATTATACAACATGATGATTGATATCTACAATAATAAAAGCGTAATATGCTATTTAGACCAGACAGCCGAACAACCTTCCAGATGTCCTTCTGGGCAACCTTCCAGATGAAGCCGGGGCTGCGAGGGCCGAGCCCCTTGCACGAATTTCATGCATCGGGCCTCTAGTGTGTATGTATTGCAAAATGAACACCACAATGAGGTTAGTTAATCTATCACCTCACATAGTCACAATTTTTAAGATTTACTCTGTTAGGAGCTTTCAAAGTAGGTAGGTGGTTGAAACCTGCCTCAAAATGACGCCAGAATAACTCATGAAGAAAGCCCAGCTGAGTTCTGTGCTTGTTGAGATAAGGGAGATCACTATCGTCACTGACTCTTAGTAGTTTCTCAGAAGGGTGAAGGCAAAGGCAAGACACTTTCGAGATTTGGGGGTCTGGATTAAGGTGGTTATCTTGATGCAGAGCTTGATCAAAATTGGGCAGGTTTCTGACGCACTTGATCGGGATTGGTGGACCCAGCAAGGTGACAACTTCCAGGTGAGCCTCTAAGAGCAAACAATCTTTAGATGTTGTCTGTTTTCCTGAGAAAGTATATTTACTCTAGTGAGAGTAAATTGAATAGTCTAGTGTTCGAATTAATGGACTTTCAGGAAGTTCCTGGAACAAACAATAAAATTACTTGCCATTTCATCTTTCTGGTAAGAATTTCCTGGCAGAGTAACATCAGATAAATGTAGACAGTAAGCTTTTTGTGTGTAGACAGTAAGTTATTTTAATTTCTCAAAAGAAACCCTGTTAAATTTCATTTAATCCACTATTTCTCCAACTCATTTGACCATAACAATCTTCTTTTTTTTCCTCCATAAAACCTGTTAACATTTCAAAGAACAGACCATACCAAGCATTAGACTGGGAGATAATTTCCATGAGAGCATATGAACCAGTGGTTTCCAAAGGGTGGTCCAAAAAGCAGCAATGTCAGCATCACTTGGGAACTAGTTAGAAATGGGTCCCACCTACTAATTCAGAAACTCTGGGGGTGAGGTCAGCAATCTGGGTTTTAACCCACCCTCCTGGGGACTCTGATGCATGCAAAAGTTTGAGAATCCATGCTGTCAGCCTTTTAAAAAACTCTAACTACCCTTTCCTCTTTTTCTTTTTCTGCCCTAATGCAGAATTGAAACATGCAGTTGTCTCAGCAGGCTACTACCTGGTATTCCTTCAAGGAAACAGTCTTTTATTATTTGTCTGCATGTATTTAGTGGAGATGGGGGCAGACATATTTTTTGTAAAAGCTGCATGTCCCTTTCTTTATATTGTGACTCATACTCTGATGTTCTCAACTCTTTTTTGAGCTCTTCAAAAACCATACTCTCTTTGCGCTAGATTAGGGCATTAGTGAGGAATATAAAGTGTACTCAAGATTTTAGAGGAGAGCAGCAGGATAAAATGGTACCAGGAGTTTGCTTTTTAAAAAAATACCCTCCCAGCCTTGGGATATCTCTTCTCCCAAACCTCTTTTCTGGACTTTGCAGTTCCTGGGTGGCCTTTCTCTTCCTGCTCCTTCCACACCTTCTCTCTGAACTTTTCTTCTAAGAACTGTTCCGTTCCAGTCCCATAAAAGTTTTGAAAGTTTTTACCCCCACCTCTTCAAAGAAACGGAAGGAAATATATTGAGCCAGAAGACTGTTTGCCTTGTGAACAAAAGCATCCCAGTTCCCCAGGCCCCAGGAAGGCTGTGCTGAGGGAAGGTGACTTCCACTTCCACTCCCACACCTTGGCAGGGAGGAAACCTGAGTTACAATGGTATCGTGTTTCCAATTTGTTTGGGTCAGATTCCAGGGTCCCTTGTAGATCCTTGTTCCAACCTGAGTCCCCCTTCATGTGGTTGGGGTCCTGCAAACCACTCACTTGTCTCCCTCCTGGTGGTTATTGAGAGAATGAAGGCTGCATCGTAATTCAGGGACTTGGTCCAGGAAGTGGCACATCCAAAAGAGACATGTATAGCTACCCGAGAGGAGTATTCCCTGGTGTCAGGCTTTGTTGCACATTAGAATCAGCTGGGGAGCTTTAAAAAGGTCACACCCTACAGCAGTTACGTTGGAATCCTTAGTGCAGACTTCAGGCACCAGTATTTTTTTCAAGCTCCCGTAGTATTTCCAATGTGCAGCCATTTGAGAACTGCTGGGCTACGTGGCGTACAAAATCAAAAACGATGCCAAGACGCTATAACCATTTTGTTCAAAGTGCTTCAAATAACAATGAGTTACATTTCCGTCACACTCTCTGTTCCACAGATGTTACATGTGACACACAAAGAGAAAATGTGACTCATACAAGGAAGACCACACATGAACTGTTTAATAAAGGTGAATAGGGGATGTCACACTCCACTACCTCTGCTCCCATTTAAGCATAAAACATGGTAAATGCTGTATTATTCTTTGAGGTTTCCTGGGACCAAAAAGACTTGGGATCCCTTGCTGGTGTGACTCTGTTGGTTGGAGTATCGTCCTGTACACCAAGGGATTGTAGGTTTAATTCTGGGTCAGGGCACAGGTTGTGGGTTCCATCTCCAGTTGGGGTGTATACGGGAGGCAACTGATTGATGTTTCTCTCTCACATGGATGTTTCTTTCTCCTTCTCTCTTCCTCTCTCTCTAAAATACCTCCCCCACAAAAAGAGTTTGGAGAATGGGTGATACAGGAGATAGTATAGGCAATTTGAATGGAATCACCCTGTATTAATTTATGTATTAATTTCTGAAAGGTTATATATCTGAGAAACCTGAAATTTGGAGAAGTAACATGGTCATGCTTTTTAAAAAAATTAATCATATACTGTAGTTTGGGTTTTAATAATAAAATGTGACTCAGCTGTGGGAAATGCTCACATGTGGTCAGAATCAACATCAAAATAGTTTAACCTTGTTCCATAGCAATTCACACCGTGTGATTCTGGAGACACTTCTGTTCACAGCTCTGGCTTAACACAAATGTCAGTCAGACAAAGGCACTGTGAGGCTACAGAACCCACATCCTGGGGGTTACAGAATATTTAAATTGCAGCGGTGAGGGGGAATATTCAAGGAAAGGAGTTGATAGGGGAAGAGTTTTTATTCTAAAAAATTAATGTTTTAAATTGAATTTCATATTTTTAATTAACTTTTTTTCCAATTAATTGAGGGCTGAAGTTAGAAATTACTAACTGCATCATTACCAGAAGGCGAATCAGTCAAAAGAAGGACATAGATTAATTTGAGCAGATCTGTGTGTTGGCTGCTTCTGTCACTTTCCTAGTTTCCTTTCCACTATTTAACTATTTCTGCACTGGGATGGGCAGGACAGACCCTTGTTAGAAGGAGAAGCGATTTGATTTGGGGGGATTACCAGAGTGGACGCCTCCTGTCAACCCCACTGAAAACCTGGCTTACCTGGAGACTGCACAGAATATCCTACAACTATATGAACGGAAGGCCAATATGACCCTAAAGACTTTGTCACAGAAGAGTTTTCCCCCCAACCTGTGTTTGAGGCCTGGATTCTTCCAACACAGGTTCAGCCTTTGGAATAAATGTCACCTCCCTCATGACAGATCTTGTGGGTTTCCCCACTCAATATCTACCCCCTATTCCTTGCTAACTTAGGGTTTTACCAGATAAAGCTCAGGGTGCCCAGTTAACTTTTTAAAAAAATATATTTTTATTGATTTCAGAGAAGAAGAGAGAGGGAGAGAGAGAGAGAGAGAGAGAGAGAGAGAGAGAGAGAGAGAGAGAGAGAGAGAGAAACATCAATTATGAGAGAGAATCATTGATCCGCAGCCCCCAGCACTCCCCCCACTGGGAATTGAGCCTGCAACTCAGGCATGTGCCCTGACCAGGAATCGAACCAGCAGCCTCTTGGTCAAACTAAGCATACAATGAAGAAAAGCATTCTCTTCAATACATGGTATTGGGAAAATTGGATGGGTACATGCAAAAAAAAAAAAAAAAATGAAACTAGACTACCAACTTACACCATACACAAGAATAAACTCAAAATGGATAAAAGACACGGTCCCAATGCCACCCGGGGGCGGGCGGGGGCTGGGGCGAAGGCAAGCAGTGCCCATCGCCTCGATGGAGCCCTCTCCTGCCCACCGGAGACACTTCCCAATGCCCGGCGGCTGGGGCGAAGGCAAGCAGTGCCCATCGCCTCAACTGAGCCCTTGCCTGCCCACCGGAGACATGGGGCCCACAGAGAGAGAGAGAGAGAGAGAGAGAGAGAGAGAGAGAGAGAGAGAGAGAGAGAGATTTAGAGAGGCGGAATTTGGCATCCCGCATCCCTCCCTGATCGATCACTGTGATTCCAAGCCAGCGAGGGCTGCCTTCAGGCCACAGCTCCAGGACCCTCACCCCCACCCCAGGCCCGAGAGCACAGTGCTGTGCAGGGGCACCCAGGGGTTCAGGGGTTTGGGAATGCAGCCCCAAGGGGCCGGCACAATGTGGGGGTGTGGGCTCTGTTTACACCACCAAGTTCCCCACTTCTGGCCTGTCCCGCGCATGCCTTCTCCTTCCCCTCAGAGGCCCAGCTCCTGCCTACATGCTTGCTGGGCAGGTCCAACTGCACCGGGGAGGGAGTGAGTCATGGTGATCCGGATGGCCACTTCCTGGGATGGAACGGCCGGACCACGGTGATTCATGAGGGCTATGAGGCCCGTGGGGCATGTGCAGCCCTTGGGCGGCGGGTAGCCGGCCAAGCTGAGTCTGGCTTCAGTGGGGCCAGTGGGAGCCCATTGAGGCCACCCCAACCCCCACAGGTCCCAGGTGGATGGTGGCTCAGTGGAGAGCGGTGTCTCTATGCATGGTGCCCAGGGGTGGCTGTGAGCTGCTGCAACCCCGCCCCACGCTTCAGGGAAGGGGAGAAGGCTCGCAGCCACCAGCACCCTAGGCTGCACCACCTGTGCCTCAGCCTGCCAGGTTGGCAGGGTCCAGAGCAGGTGAGCTGCTCCCTTCCCCCAGTGGTAGAACAGGGAGGAGAGTGCTGGGTGCAGGGAGGGGACCTCAGCTGGGATCCTCCTGGTGTGGGGAAGGGGCCCAGCCTGGGCCCGGTGGGGAGCTTAGGAAGTCTGGCTAAGCAGGCGCTGGTTCATACCAACTCCTACTCTGCCACCTTCCTCCAGCTCTTCAAGCTAGCCCCCCTGCCCCACCTGTCCGGGGGATCGGGCTCTGGGTGACCTCCCTGAGCTCAGACTGTGGACCCAGAGACCTCAAGGAAGAGTGCAGGGGCCAGTGCAGAAGTACCAGGGCAGAGTTGCTTCGGTGTCTCGGTGAAGTTTGCAACTGACCCAAGGAGGAAACCAAAGAGGGGAAAGGCCAGGAGGCATGAATTGCCAGCACTTTAGTCACTTGAAAACAGCTCCACTTGGAATGTGAGGTGGTTGTGTGTTCAGCTGAGAAGTGAGGGGGCTGAACTCCACCATTGCTGGGCTCCTGTCAGTCCGAGGCCCAAGCGTCCACCACGACAAGGGGAGAACAGAGTGAGGGGCCTGGAGGAAGGGAGGACAACTGAAGAAAACCGTGTCTAGACTTTCCCCAGCCCTCTCCTTCTTTCTGCTGCCTACAAGAGCCCCAGGCCCGACCACAGTTCTGTCTCCGCCTTTTAGTACTCTATTCTCCAACCACAGAGGAAAAAAATAAGGAAGGAGTCTGTGCTGCCTTCAGCAAGTATCTATATACCTGATCGGCCAGTTGCCTTCCACAGAGGGAGGCCAGACTGCGGCTTAGGCCTGCTCCCCACAGGGACATCAGTAGGACATCCTGTGAGGGCTCCCAGACTGCTAGAGGGGGCAGGCTGGGCTGAGGGATGCCCCCTGAGTGCACACATTTTTGTGCACTGGGCCTCTAGTAAGGCTATAAGAAAAGAGGGAACTCTTATCCATTGCAACAGCATGGATGGACCTGGAGATTATTGTGCTAAGTGAAAAAACAAACAAACAACAAAACAGTCAGAGAAAGCCAAGTACCAAAAAATCTCACTAATATGTGGATTCTAATAAACAAAAATAAACCGATGTACAAAAGAAAACCGGAGGCATGAATACATGGAACACACTGACAAATGTCAGAAGGCAGGGGGTGGGGAGGAATGGATAAGGAAGGTGAGTGGATTAGCTAAAAAACACACATGCATAGCTCATGGACACAGGCAATAGTGTGATGAGGGCCTGACTGGTGCGGCTCAGTGGTTGAATGTGGCCCTGTGAATGAGGAGGTCATGGTTCTATTCTCAGTCACATGCCCAGGCTGTGGGCTCGATCCCCAGTCGGGGGGCGTGCAGGAGCTGATCAATGAGTCTCTCTCATCACTGATGTTTTTATTTCTCTCTCCGTCTCCCTTCCTCCCTGAAATCAATAAAAATATATTTTTTAAAAAAATAGTGTGGTGAGAGCCACAGAAGAGTGGGCAGAGGCTCGGTGGAGTTGCGCAAAGGGGAGGGAAATGGGGGACATCTGCAATAGTGTGAACAATAAAAAAATAAAAAATAAAAAGATAACAATCCTAGCCGGTTTGGTTCAGTGGATAGAGTGTCAGCCTGAGGACTGAAGGGTCCCAGGTTCAATTCTGGTGAAGTGCACATGCTCGGGTTGCAGGCTTGATCCCCAACAGGGGGTGTACAGGAAGCGACCAATCAATGATTCTCTCTCATCATTGATGTTTCTGTCTCTCTCTCTCTCTCCCTCTCCCTTCCTCTCTGAAATCAATAGAAATATATTTTAAAAACAGATTAAATTAAGGTTGCTAACTTTAAGATTGGGAGATTCCCCTCAGTGAGCTACCCGGACCCCTAAAATCACAGGGTCTTTAAGAGTGGAAGATGGAGGCCAAAGAGAGGTCAAGATAAAAATTAGGTAGCTGTCAGTTTAAATATAGATGTGAAGTAGAGGTATATTTAACAGCATGAGCTGGGTGAGGTCCTAGAGGAGTGACAGGAGAAAAACAGGGAGGATCAGTGTCCAGTTGAAGAAAAGGTTACCAGGACAAAGAGTGATTATTTGTTGGAAATGTTGCTGAGATGACGAGTAAGATGAGTTCAGATAAATGCCTACTGGATGTAGTACTGTAGAGCCGAATTTGACAAGAGCAGTTTCCCTAGGGGCATGGCGGGAAGTACTATAATATTTGGAGACAGCAGACACAGACAGTTCTTTTGACACAAACAATCAGACTCTTCCAGAAATTCCCTTTGCGGTACTCACAGGAGGTTTATGCCCCCTGGGGTTCTCCGTAATGTTCTAGAGATCCCAGTGAGATGCCTGCAAGTGTAAGGGCACAGGGCAGCTTGGAGCTCTGTCCTGACAGGTCACTGCAAGGGTGAATGACATCAGCTTTCTGTAAAGCAGGGGTCAGTGAACTAAGGCAAAGATGACCACGCCCACTCACTTGTGTGTTGTCTGTGGCTGCTGTCACCCACAGGGGCAGAGTTAAGCAGTTGCAATAGAGACCACATAGCCCACTGTGCTTATAAGATATTTACTATCTGGCTCTTTCCACAAAAAAAGATCACCAAGTTTTGGAGAGAGAGAGAGAGAGAGAGAGAGAGGGAGAGAGAGAGAGAGAGAGAGAGAGAGAGAGAGAGAGAGAGAGAGAGAATGAGAATGAATTAGGGTAGTGGCTAAAGGATCAAGGGGCTCCAGAAAGGGTTTAAAAAGGGGGGGGGGGGGGGCGCGTAACATTTTTGTATGCTGATATGAAATATTCAGTAGAAAGAATAAATAAATGTAGAAGAGATAATTACTGGGTGATGTTCTGGATTATGACAGAATGGTGGGGATCAAGTGCCCAAGTGGAAGAGTCAGTTTTCCTAAGAATAGAGGCATACATGTCTTTTATTATTATTCAATGAAAAGAAGTAAAACATTTGGTTTTGGATTCTACCACCAGAGGGCACCTCTGCCACATTTCAAACTGGACTGTTAAGTCAGTATTAAATAAATACGTTTATATCTGGGACGTTCTTGTTCAGTTAGCATTTTAGTTTGAAATACTCTGTGAGCCTACCCGATGTTTCTGTGTCCTGGGGCAAGTCAGCCCACTCTCCCTGGTGGCCAGGACACAGTGCTAATCTGTTTCTCCTCCACCCTCTCCAACCCTTTCCCCTTCCTTTGCTGGGCCAGGGCCTCATAATTGTAAAAATGCCCCACAGTTTCTCTTGGGCCCTCTCACTCTCAGAAGAGTGCATTTAGTGTCCTGGTGGCACCAGCCACCCCTTTCCAAGGGGCTTCTAGATAGGAAAACTGGAGTCCAGGCATATCTCCGAGGCCTGGAGCTTCTCTCTTGTTGAGAGTTCATCATCATCTCAAACTCAGTGTCCAAATCATGCCCAACATTTGCTCTCTCCTTTCTATGTGGCCCTTCTAGTATTTTTAAACAGACATTTTAAAAAATCTGTTTTATTGAGGTATAGGTTACATATGAAGGGGAACAGAATTTGTGACCCCAGAATATGCCTGTTTGGCATAAGGATAAACTTGAGCTGGTTATTTTTTAAAACAGCAAACATGGGAGAAGCTCTGAACACTGAGCAGGTGACTCTTTTGTAAGAATATTTACGTTTACAAGGGAAATCTCCATTTGAAAGGGTGTCTCCCGCTCTGTCCCAGGAACACAGGGTGAATCAAAACAGCAATGAGGTACCATCTCACACCTGTCAGACTGGCTATCATCAACAAATCAACAAACGACAAGTGCTGGAGAGGATGTGGAGAAAAAGGAACACTTGTGCACTGCTGGTGGGAATGCAGACTGGTGTAGCCACTATGGAAGACAGTATGGAGTTTCCTTAAAAAACTGAAAATGGAACTCCCATTTGACCCTGTGATCCCACTTCTAGGAATATATCCCAAGAAACCAGAAACACCAATCAGAAAGGATATATGCACCCCTATGTTCATAGCAGCACAATTCACCATAGCTAAGATCTGGAAACAGCCTAAGTGCCCATCAGTAGATGAATGGATTAGAAAACTGTGGTACATCTACACGATGGAATACTATGCTGCTGTAAAAAGGAAGGAACTCTTACCATTTGCAACGTCATGGATGGAACTGGAGAGCATTATGCTAAGTGAAATAAGCCAGTCAATAAAGGAAAAATACCACATGATCTCACTCATTCATGGACAATAGAGACCATTATAAACTTTTGAACAATAATAGATACAGAGGCAGAGCTGCCTCAAACAGATTGTCAAACTGCAGTGGGAAGGCCGGGGAGGGTTGGGGGGCAGGAGGTAGGGGGGTAAGAGATCAACTAAAGGACTTGTATGCATGCATATAAGCATAACCAATGGACATAAGACACTGGGTGATAGGGGAGGCTAGGGGACTGTCTAGGGCGGGGGGATAAAATGGATACATATGTAATACCCTTTGTAATACTTTAAGCAATAAAAAAAAAAATAAAAAAAATAAAACTCTAGAAACAATTATCAGGGGAGAACACAACAATTTAAAGACTTATATCTCTATAACAACCATAGCTGTTAGTTTACGGTGCTTTTCCTGTAACCTCTCATACTGCACACCCCCACCCCACACCCCCATCCAAATCTTCTTTTGTCTTTAGCTGCAGATGGTATTTAAGGTTGTGGATTGGGCCATTTCAGGGAGTCATCAGTCTCCTTGGGTATCTCCCACGTCTACAGGAGGTACACTATGAAACGTTTGTTTGTTTTTGTCCTGTTATTCTGACTTTTTCCACAGGGGTTCTCAGCCAAGAACCTATAAGCATAGAGATAGAATTACTTTTCCTTCTTGTCACATACATTAAAATGTATCCATTTTAAGTGTATAGTTCACTGAACTTTGAGAAATGCATGTACCCATGTAATTACTACCATGATCAAGATAAAGAACATTTTGATCACCCTAAAAAGTAAGTCCATCCCCCTCAGCCCCAGGTAACAACTACTCTCCTTTCTTTTTTAAAATGTTTTTATTGATTTTTAGAGAGAGAGGAAGGAAGAGGGAGAGAGAGAGAGAGAGAGAGAGAGAGAGAGAGAGAAATTGATGTGAGAGGGAAACATCAATTGGTTGTCCCCTGAACGCCCCCTACTGAGGATTGAACCTGAAACCAGGGCATGTGCCCTGACCAGGAATCGAACCAGCAACCTTTAGCGCACAGGACGATGCCTAACTAAACAAGTCACACCAGCCAAGGACAACTACTCTCCTTTCTAGCACTACTAATTAGATGTGCCTATTAAGAAATCCAAATACACAAATATGAATCAAATGATATGTGCTCTTATGTGTTTGGCATCATTACCTCAGCATAATGTTTCTGGGATTTATCCATATTGTTGTGTGAATCAGTTTTGTTTTTTAACTAAGTAGTGTTCCATTGCATGGATATGTCACAATCTATTCCGTCAGGTACTTCTTTTAAGTTGATTTTTCTAAAAAACATCATGATAGGCATTTACTCACTGTAAATTATTTTCCTTTTTGATAAAAATGTTCAATTTGTTACTGGCTAGTTTATTTACTCATGTATTTTATACCTTTTTTTCAAAGTGGAAATATATTTTTAAAGCTATGATGTTTGCAAAAAATATTCATATGTATATTTTTCTTTATCCAAACATTTAAGAAGTAGAATGTAAAAATCCCTGGACATGACTGAATATGCATTATTTATTTATATCTTTGATCATGAGTAAAAGTTCGTGTAGTGAATGCCCTTGTTTAAAAATCCACTAATATATTAACATTACTTTCTATGACAATATAGAATGATATTCCCACCACTTTTTTACAGCTACATAATGCCAGCACAAATAACCATTTTTCTACTGTTGGGAGTCAAGGACACTTTCCCCTTTCCCTCTTAGTTCTTCTGGCTGGTCAAATAATTTAAATGACATACAGTAGATTAAAGGAAGAAAAATCAAGTTTTAATACATATATATGGGGAACTCACATAAGCATGAAAATACCAAACACAGTGAAGCAAAATGAGGTATACATGTCATTCAGAACTAAGGAGAGGGCAGTAAGGCAATTCACAGGGAGATGAAAAGAGTTATTATTTAGTAAACAAATGTATACAGAACCATCTTGAAACAATGGGACACAGAGAGGACGTGGATCAAAGTGGATTTGCTAGGTTTCACCCGTTTTTATTAAACTATTTATATTTATATTAAAATACTAGAGGCCCGATGTACGAAATTTGTGCAAGAGTAGGCCTTCCTTTCCCCAGCTGCTGGCACCGGCTTCCCTCTGGCACCCAGGACCCGGGCTTCCCTCGCAGCCCTGGCTTCATCCGGAAGGTCGTACGGAAGGACGTCTGGTCCAATTAGCATATTACGTTTTTATTATTATAGATACTCATCTATAATGGTAGCTCACTTTTTACAGAAAGTCCCTTTGTATAAATTCTTTTAGGCAGTTAGGGGTATCGTCAAAGGTTCTTTATGAGCCGTCTGGGCTTTGACCGTTTTCAGATCTAAATAATTCACATGGCAGAGGGGCACATCTTGGGTGACTTGTTTTGAACCCCTACTCTATCAATGAAAACTGTTTTTAAAAGATACTGTTTCAGTGAAAGACTATACGTTGTCTATAGCATACCCTTTGGGGTTATAAATTCTAGCCCTGTCAATTATCATTGAACTATTTCCAAAAATAATGTAACTGGCAAGAACATGTGTTTGTTTTTGTGGTATACAAAACTGAAGTCAAACCAAAGTCAAGGTGGCAGTGGAAGATATTAAAAGCAAACATTTGGGATAACATAATTATAAATAACCATAGCTCTTTTAAAAATGAGAAGAATTTAAAAAAAAAAACCCAAGAACATGATAAACATAAGGCACAGAAAATTATTCTAAGACATAGAATCTTTGTCTTCTAGGCAGATTACTCGGAAGGTAAAGCAAAACTAGATTATAACCTCTTATTAAGAGCAGACCAGTAATCTAAGAAAATTTTATCATTTTAACAGCAAGAACCCCAAATTCTGTTTTTTAAAATCAGTATAATATTTGACACTAAAGCTTTAAAAAACTTCTTATAAATGAAACCATCAAACCTTTAAAAGCAAGCAAACAAAAAAAAACCTTAGCCAGCTTTGACAATGACAAAATTCCCTCTTTGAGAAACTTCTACAACTTTCTACATTTTTTCTGGTTTTGTCCTACACTTCTCTCTTCATCCCCACCCCCTCCCACCCTCCCCCATGGTCCCCTCCCTGTCTACCTAGCTTCCTTCTGTCTCCATGAAGGCATGCAGGGTCCTCCTCCCCAGGCTGTGTCTTTGTGACTAATAAACTGTTATCAATCTCATCTGTCCAGTGTCCATCTTGGCCATCTCGTACTATTTGGGCAGGGGATCATTCTTCCTTCACCAATGAGGTAAAGAAGAGGTGAGCATGATAGAGGGAGCCTATATCTCAAGGGGCTGGAGTGGGTAGGGAAGGGTATCACAGTCGTGCATAGGAGGTAGAGTCAGTAGAGGTGCTGACAGGATAGATCAAAGGGTTCAAGGCAGCTGAAGAGAATGTTAAGGTGATAAAAAGGAGAAATGGAGATAGTGGGAAGGGAAAGGTCTCAGATGAGCTAGTTTGGGAAGATACCAAATTTCCCAAAAAGGCCTTGGGAGTCCTGAATTGCCTTTGGTAAATTTTGCCAATTCCTGAAGATATTAAACTAAATTAATGCCATAATGACAACTAGTCAGTGGGAGAGACAGATAGAGGGTGCCGGATCGAGTAAGAGTTATCTGTGGGATTAACAGTAGTTAATCCCCAAAAATAAACTTTAAAGAAGCTGAGAAAGAATCCCACTTCATTAATTCCCTGGCCTAATCCCTGGGTTGAGGAACAAAGGGAGAACAGAAGAGGTCTTAGAGGAGGGCCAAAGAAGAATCTTTGTTGGAAAATATTCTCTTTTTGCTGGAAAGAATTAAAGTAACTTCAACAGACAAGATGTCCTGAGCACTAGCTCAAAAATGGAACTCACCAAAGGATCTCAAATTGCTGAATGTGGGGGTCCCTAGGGGAGGTATAATCCTGATCTGGGTCACAGCACCATTAAACTGTCAAATAAAACCACATCTGAATTTAGGTGAAGGGAAGACTTGTTCAAAGGAATTACCACAACAGGGAAGGGGTCTATTGGACTACACGGGGGAGAGGGTGTAATAGGGAAAATGCTTCCATTGTAAGATATGTAAGCTTTTGAAAGGCCAGGCAGAAAAGGTCTCTTATAGGGAGGAGTCCAATGGCTAGAAAGATCCTATCTCAGGGAGTGGGATTGTTGTAGGCAGTTAGACAGAGGAGAGCAGAGCAAGGTCGATGGGCCAGGTACAGATCACCAGGGTGGGTATTGCCGGCACACAGTTTGGACCAGGACCACTCCGCCTTTCCTACCTAGAGATAACATCTAGGCCTCAGAAGTATTTCAGCTCCAGGCCCAAACAAGCAACAAAACAGCCTCAGGACCAACTGCATTGAATAATGACCCTCTCCCTGCCCTGGTGCTGGCCAATCAGCTAGTGGAGACCACAACCCTGAAAGGACACACCTGGAAAACTGCTGAATACTCCTTTGAGATCTTCCCCTGGGGCCTCCCCTAACATCCCCACCCTTAAAACCCTTAGGACTGGAGGATCCAGTGCTCTCCTTCTGGGAGCACGTTACCATTAACTTCCTCATTCCCAAGCTCCAAAAGCCCTTCCTTTACCTCTGTAACTTGTTTCCTAAGCTCACTTCTAGGAATTACTTCTACCTCTGTGATTTACCAAATAAATGTTCTCTTACAGTTTGGGTCTTGGCTCTGAATTCTTTCCTAGCCAGAACCCAAGTACCGAGGTTGCTGAACCCAGGTTTGGTCTGACCCCACTGGTCAGACACCTGGTATTGTTCCCACTGCCTACAACAGGGATACGCAGGTGGCATCTTTGAGCTCAGATGGGAAGGGGCCATTAGGGCTTTGTTCTGCATCCCAATGCTGGCTTAGGCTGAGGGTGGATGAAAGCTCAAAGGTTTGGGAAGGGAGGGAAGCCAGAATAAAGTTTGATCAAGGAAAGTGAGCAGGCATTTTGTGCAGGTTGGCCAGTGGGGACAAACAGCTCAGTGAATCATTTATGAGACAAAAAAGAGAATTTGGAGGGTCTGTGTCTGGCCTCATCACAGGTAAACAGGAAGCTCTCTGTGAGTCTATTCTAAGTGAGTCTTGAGCAAAGGTGGTGGTTCTTCCCAGTAAGCTGTCTTCTGGAACACAGAATAGTGTGCGTGTGGGGGTTTCTTTAGCCATCACTATCTTCTGGGAGCACAGTTTGGGTCAAGTTCAACATTATCCCCTTACTTAAGTTACACTTAAATTTTTTTTTTAGCCTCTGGGATGATACTCTAACTAACTGAGCTACATGGCCAGGGGAAGTTGTACTTTTAACCATAGTTATAGTATATTTAAAAAATATATTATAATTGTCTTAAATTACCACTATAACAGCTCTGTTTACTAGGACTTCCCTGCATCTATATTAGGATATTTGATAGTTGTAATCATGGATTTACTCCTTATGCTGGTTCTGACGGTATATCTTGAAGTTCAAACCCATCCTTCTGTACTCTGGAGATGCTGTGGCTGTGACACAGCAAACCATATTTCCTGTAAAGTTTGCCCATAAGGGGTGCTTGGGAGACTGGAAGCCTGGAGTGGGAAGAAGGGACTTGCTTCTTGATATCAGTTTGCTGTAACTGAGGAATCAGAGGGAAGCTGGTAGTCAGGAACGGGGACCATGGTGGTGTTGGGGCTGGGGGAGAGAGGAAGGAAAACTGGGGAACCCAGCTAGGCAGAATTGCTAGGTAACCCAACTGGGCATGGAAAGAAGGGCACACAGGAGAGACAAACTTTAAAATGTATGGATTGTTGCTAAAACAAGCAGGTTTCAGATAACCAACCACAAGGCAATGAGGCGTATAAACCAATCCCAAGGATACTGCTAAGGCAGAATTCTTTGAAAAGGCCAAGCAGGAGCTAGCAAGGCTGTATCCAGCCCCCTAGATTAAAAATCAGGCATTTGGGAGGGACCAAGATGGCGGCGTAGGGAGTAGACCTGTGCAGGCTGCCTCCCACATCATCATTGAAACTACCAACTATAAGACAAACAACCACCATTCAGAACCATGGGGAAGTTGGCCCAGTGGAAGTTCTACAACTGGAAGGAGAGAAGGAAGTGCAGTGAGACTGAGTAGGAGCTACAGAGGTGCCAAAAACAGAGGTACACAGTCACACACCAGGCGGGCGGCAACTGGATGCGCGGTTTTTTTTCAATCGGATTGTCAGGGCGGGTCCCCAAGGCTCTAGATCCCATGGGGAGAGGCGGCACAGCCTTGCAGCGTTTGGAAAGCGAGGGAGGCTCTGGCGAGCAGCTGCTTGCTGGCACTGGGGGACGCGAAGTCCCGGTGTCCCAAAGAGGCGAGGAGGCACAGAGACGCCACCATTGCTATTTGCCCCGCTCCGGCGACTCCCTGAGACCCAGCCCTAATCAATTTACATCCCCATCCAAGCTGTGCCAGGGGCACAAAAAGACCCACCTGCGCTTTTGCAGCCTAACCCAACATATTGCAGACTTCAACTCCTCACACCCATGGGAGACGCGCTCAAGAAGCAGACCCAGGAGAACCAAGATGGCAGCGTAAGGTACAGACCTGTGCGTGCTGCCTCCCACAACAACATCAAAACTACCAACTATAGGACAAACAGCTATCATACGGAACCATGGGAAAGCTGGCCCAGTAGAAGCTCTACAACTGGAAGGAAAGAAAGAAGAGCATTGAGACTGAGTAGGATGTGCAGAGGCGCCAAGTACAGAGCCCAATCCAGCAGGCTGCAGATTTCGGCTCCTCGCATCCCAGAGGGATGCACTCAGGGGGCGGAGTCGGGTTTGGGGCAGGCCCGGGGCGGGCCAGCTGGGCTGGCGATGTGGAACCGCTGTACCAGCAGGCACACAAGCACGCCCACCGGCTCCAATCTCGTGTGGGACGCTGGGGGACAGCAGACGGGCAGTCTGTGCACTTGGTGGAGGGCGAAGTCCGAGAAGGCGTGCTGGATGTTCAGCCACCAGGAACGCTGGGAAATTTTGTCTGGTGGGGAACTGCCCAGCAGGGGACAGAGTGCCAAATTTTGTGTTTCCCTGGTGAGGACGGGACAGCCCCGGTGAGGTTGAAACAGCCCCAGTGATGCCGTGAGGGCCCTGGTGAGGTCGGGACGGCCCCGGTGAGGTTGAAACAGCCCCGGTGAGGCCAAGATGGCCCCAGTGAGGTTGGGATGGCTCCAGTGAGGTTGGGACAGATAATGGGGACCAGTATAGACTGATTAACAGGTGTAGATGCAGAGGCAGAGCAGCATTGAACAGACTGTCAAACTACAGTAGGAAGCCTGGGGAGGGTTTGGGGGGGGTTAAGAGATCAACTGAAGGACTTATATGCATGTATATAGGAATAACCGGTGGACACAAGACACTGGGGGGTGGGGGCCAGGGGAGTGTCAAGGGGGGGGGGGGGGAAGGAGACATATGTAATACTCTTTGTAATACTTCAAGAAATAAAAATTATAAAAAAAAAAAATCAGGCATTTGCTCTTGCTCCCCCACCCCCACCCCCCACCCCTGTGTGCTAGATTCCTGGGTTGATGGCAGGAGATATGCTCCCCTGCGCCCACGTGGCTTATGGCCATGTGGGACTCTGCACATGGACTAATAGACTTGAACGCTTGACTCTAACATGGAAAGGAAGCTCTGGGCACTGGCTTACTCCTAACCCCAGCTGCACCTTTGCCAGGACTTCCTTCTCTCAATAAACTTTGGTTCCACTGACCGGTTTGTTCTGCGACTTCATTCTTCTATTTCATGAGACAACGAACTCGGAATCAAACCGCACTTTTCGTTTTCATAACTGCCACATCACCCAGCAATGGTTCTTTTCCCTGGCTGCAGCAATTGGTTCCAAATTCTAGTTTTTAATCTACCTTCTCAGATCCAGCAACCTTCAACATTTACCTTCAGAAATACCCCGGGGTAGGGGGTTAGGGGGGTACAGTCCCTTCCTTGGAAGCCTGAGTCCCAGCTCCCTCCAGGCCCTCTTCCATCTCTTAGTTTCTGATAATCCGAGTACTTCTCTATCCAGATCTCTCAGTGGCAGCTGCTTCCTGCAGTTACTGCAATGTTTCCTCTTGCCTTTCTAACCCTCCATTGCCTGTTTAAGCAATTCCTTAAAGTTTTTCTGTAAAAATAGCTGCTGAGATTTCTGTTTTATGAGTAGACCCTGACACCCCTAAGAAACTCAGAAATACCCTTTGAACACCTTGTATAGATTTATGATAGGTTTGTTATTGTGGTAACTAAATGACATTTATGGGATACACCCAGTGTCCAACTGACAAAAATCTATATTCTAAAAGTTAATTTATAAATCCATTGTTTGAATCTTGAAATTATTTTTCCAGGCAAAACAATATTACACATTAAAATTTGATGAGCAGATCAATTCACCAAAGCTCATAATATATCTGAAGCACAACATTGCACAAATTGTGTTAGGGAACAGAATTAGCATTGTTTTGGCAATGTTAAAGAACAGAATTCAGTGGAGCAAATTTGGCTTTATTAAGTAACTAGAGGCCTGGTGCACAGATTTGTGCACTGGTGGGGTCCCTTGGCCTAGCCTGGGGGGATCAGGCTGAAACCGGCACTTCAATATTCCCTGAGGGGTCCCAGATTGTGAGAGGGTGCAGGCCAGGCCAAGGACCCCACGGGTGCATGATCGGGGCCAGGGAGGGACTGCAGGAGGGCTCCAGGGCGTGTCCAGCCTGTCTTGCCCAGTCCCGATCTGCTGGACCCCAGCAGCAAGCTAACCTACTAGTTGGGGCGTCTGCCCCCTGGTGCTCAGCACACATCACAGCAACTGGTCCAATGGTCAGAGGGATAATTAGCATATTAGGCATATATATATTTATTTATATCAGAGGTCCAGTGCATGAATTTGTGCCCTGGTGGGATTCTTTGGCCTGGCTGGTGATGGGGTCGATTGGGGCCGATCGGGGTCAGCCGGTGGGGGAGGGACTGAGGGAGGTTGGCTGGCTGCAGGAGATTGGCTGTGGGAGTGCACTGACCACCAGGGGGCAGCTCCTGCATTGAGCATCTGCCCCCTGTTGGTCAGTGTGCATCATAGCAACCAGTCTACCGGTCGTTTGGTTGACCAGTTGTAATGGTTGCTTAGGCTTTTATATATATAGTTTCTTGAATTAGGCAGCAACTAGGAGGAACTCCACGAGTTGTACAAAATGGAAGGTTTTTATAGTTAGAAAAAAGCTAAAAGAGTGGATTATTTTAGGCAAAGCCACCTTCTCTTTGGGAAGGTAGGGGTCTTATCAGGCGGTTTACTTCACTATTTCATCAGAAAATTCCAGAGTGATTGGTTCAAAATTCTACTGAGGCTGAAACTGCAATTAAATTAGTTATTAAGCTTTGGTTTGGTGGCATAGCTTAGCAAAGTGACTGCATTTTGGCCTGTATTTCTTTTTTGTTTTTAATCTGTTTTTATTGACTTTTAGAGAAGAGAGGAAAGGAGAGGGAGAGAGAGATAGAAACATTGATAAGAAAACCATTAACATCGATTGGCTGCCTCCTGCACCCACTGCACTAGGGATGGAGCCTGCAATCTGGGCATGTGCCCTGATGGAACCGGTGACCTCCTGGTACATAAGTCGACAATCAATGGCTTAACCACACCAGCCAGGTTTGGGTTTTTTTGTTTTAACAGAAATGCATATTCAAAGTTTCAACTATTGTGCTAATAACAAGTTTTATTCATCTTCTTTTTATTTAAAAATTTTTAATAACTTTATTATATCCAAAAATATTCCTGTTTCCACTATAATCAATATTTAAAAATACATTTAAATTAGGTATTTAAAATTTTTTTATATTAAATCTTCAAAATATGTGTATTTTACACTTCCAACAGATTTCAATGCAGTCCAGACACATTTCATGGGCTGAATAGCCACATGTGGCTAAGTGACTACTGCATTAGCCAATACAATTATTGAGTATATGCCAAAGAGTAGAATTGTTAGATCATAGGATGTGCACATTTTATTTTCTTTCCGTTTTTCAGATACAAATGTTTAATAATATGAGTAGGTAACTCAAAAGGAAGCAAATCTGATTACCCCTTTAGAAATTAAAGAGTATTCTGGTAGATATTCTAAGTATTGATGATTAGAAACAAACTTAAAATATCCTTGATGTAAGCCTAGTATGAAAAAACTGGTCAGGTGAGAGTCAAGGAGACATGGTTAGTTTAATGGAAAGAAGTGAGGTTTAGTTTCAAACACTGAATTAATAATAGTTCTGAATTTAATTCCATAATACCCTGTGAAGCTTTTTATAATATATTTGCCTTCATAATGTCTTTACATAAAAATATCATTAGGTACCTTAGTAAAAGAGGTCACCTGGATTAGCAATAGACAGAGAAAACAAATTGCAATTACTTGTGTGCTTTTGTGTGTGTGTGTGTGTGTATGTGTGTGTGTGTGTGTGTGTGTGTTTTAGTTTTGACCGAAATGCAAATTCTGTGTATATTTGCAGAAAGTATTTAGGATTCACACTTTTGTTCCCATGATAAAAAAATATAAACCACAGTTTAGCCATAGCCAGTTTGGCTCAGTGGATAGAGCATCAATCTATGGACTGAAGGGTCCCCTGTTGATTCCAGTCAAGGGCACTTGCTTGGGTTTCCGGAGGATCCCCAGTAGGGGGCATGCAGGAAGCAGCCAATCAATGATTCTCTCTCATCATTGATGTTTTTATCTCTCTCTCCCTCTCCCTTCCTCTCTGAAGTCAATAAAAAATATATATATAATATATATATGTATATGCCACAGTTTAAAAGGAGCTCATGAGTTCTTAATGTATTATAAAAAGATTACTTTCCTAAATAAAATTAAAGCAAGATGCTCCAAGGTTATCATTGGAGCAGGAATCTCCTTGGGAAGGAGGCAAGATTTACCTTCCCCCAGGAATATTTCATTAGCTCCACTTATTATTAGCTCCACTTAGGGGGCAATGCCAACCTCTGCTCTGTATGGACCTGTGCCAGAATGCCCCACCTCCCATTTAACCTCATTAGGTAGAAAGCCCAAAAGGGTGAGTTCAGCGGTGCCCTCTAGGCCAGCCCAGCCCTGCCTTCTGCATTTCCTGTGTCTCCCTAGACTAGCAATGACCTTCTTTTGTTAGAATGACGGTCAGCAAGCAAGCTTCCAGTTACAGGGAAACCCACCTACTCACAGGGTCTCAGCTTTACCCTACAGATCCAGCAGAACACGGTGGGCAGGACTGCGTACGCTCCTTCATTTACTTCAATGCATGTCGTTGAATTAATAAATGACACCACTATTAAGAACAACGGAAGAAGACAAATGCACAACGTTCCTCTTGTGACAAAGGAGACTGTGTCAACTTTTGTAAATGACTACCAGGCCACGTGCTGTCAGGGCAGGAGAGAGGTGTTTACTATTTTGCGCGGCACTGTGGTTTATTCCACACTTAATCTTAGTTTTTATGTGAAAATACACCTGGTCATAAGGAGTTTTTAAATGCTAAATTTAGTAAGCAAGGCTCATTGGGGAAAAAAATACATGATCATCTCTAAACTTTGTATGAGATCAAGAACCTTGGCATTACTTTTTTTCCTTTTTGTTACAAAACATTTTCATTTTTTTAAAAATCAGAAAAGGCAGTGCTTCCTCCAGTTTTCCGCCTCTGAGGAAGGGGACATAAAATCCTGAAAAAGACCCCACTCACTCGCCCAGCCCTTGTCCCCTTCGGAGAACTAAAAACCAAGGCGAACCTGAGGAAGCAGAGCGAGGAACTACGTGGATTCCAGCTCTCCTCCGGGAGCGCACAAATGCCCAGAGGGCGCACGGACCCGGCTAGGAGCCGGGAGCCCCAAGCCCCGCACGCGGGGAGGCGGGCGAGGCGGCGAGAGGATGGGCGGGGCCTAGGGGGGCGGTCCCAGGGGCGTGGCGCGGGCGGGGGCCCGGAGGCTTAGAGGTGCGGTTCCAGACCGCCGCTAGCTCAGCGCAGACCCCGGCCAGTGCGCGGCGGGTGAGGAACGGCTCCGCGTGGCTTCTCTGGGGCGCCACGCGGTGCTACACCCTCTTGCGCCTCCGGGCCAGACGCTCGCTGCAGGTAACCAACTCCCCACCGACTTCCCCGTTCCGCCGCCCGGTGGCGGGGGAGAGATGGGATGGATGGGAGGAGGAGGGAGCGGGCTCTTAGTCGGGGCCCCGCTGCTCCGAGTGGAATGGGCTCCATCCGGGCGGAGGAAGCTGAGCAGGGGCTGGAAGTGAGGGCGCGCGGTGGGAACCCGCGGCGAGCGAGTGCGCCTTGGGCCAGGGATGGCGCAGGGCGCTCTCCCTTGACCCTACCCTTCTTCCTGATCAGTGGTGCCCGGGTCCAGAACTCTGGTACCCAGTGTCACCTGGAAGCCACTTTTTCTGGCCTTGCAAAGGGAGTCTAAGCTTAGAGATCGGGAGAGTTGGCTGCAGGCATGGACAGGCTAGAAGCAAACAGTTACTCACTGCCATCCTCTGGGTGCCAGAGACTTTAACACTAACCATAGCCCTGCAAAGAGACATTACCTCTAGTTTACTGATAAAGAAGCCGACGCCAGATAACAAATAACTCAACCTGGGCGACTGGAACCACTGGAAAAGAGGCGCTAGTCTTGGGGCTTCCCCAGTCTTCCTGCTCCCTCGCTGTCCTTCATGTGCAGGGCTGGGAAACTCGTGCTGCCGGGTCTATTATGAAAACAGGCGATTCTTCTTAAACACAGTTTAATCCCTACCTAGGATTCTTTTTAAAATTTTTGTTAGCATCCAATTTCTGATTCCAATTCTTCCAGGTTTTGGTCATTAGCTTCCGACGTGTTAGCTCTTGCTCACAGCCCTTTCCCCCCTTGCAGCGCTTTCTCTCAGATACAGAGCAAAACAGAGGCACCCTTGCCTGCCACACACCATCTTTCACGGTGGACGCCTGCAGATCCAGGCTGGACCTATGGGCTGCCCAGTGGAGGTAAGTTTTGTAGTTACCTGGCATCCTGCGTATTCTTTGCTTTGCTATTTCTTTGTTAGAGGGAGGAGGGTCTTCGTTTTACAAGTAGAACAAGAGGCGAATCGGGAGGGTATACGGTGCTCAGAGAAAGCCATAGTGTCTGGAGATGAGAACCTGGCCACAGCTTTTTGTGGCCTGAATTCGGTGAGTGGTAGGTGAGGGACTCTCTCAGGGACCTGTCCCCTCCTCTGGGCATCCTGCCCCCCTTTCAGAGCTGTCTGAAAGGCAGGCTTGTTTTATAGAGGGGAGGTGGAGGGGAGAATGGTTTTCAAAGATCAGTGTAAATTACCTGCTAGGAGCCCAGACAGTTCCAGACAAGCCAGAGGATTTGGTAACAGATTTCAGTTCTGGCAAGAAGGAAAAGCTCTGGATATCTGCTATTGCTTAATGAATTTTGTGCAGGCCTTAAGGATGGTAGCTTTGGGAAACTTTGAGGTCTTAGAAATGGTAACGCCTCTACTTTTATTTATTTATTTAGGCTTTAACCATTTATTTAATTTGTTGCCCTTTTTACTATATCTATTGAGGTGAACTGGTTAACAATATTATACAGGTTTCAGGTGCGCAGTTCTACAACACATTGTCTGTGCACTGTATTGTGTGTCCACCACCCCAAGCCAAGTCTCCATCCATCAACATTTATCACCCCTTTACCCTCCTCTATTCCTACCTTCCCCCAAATCATCACATAAATCCTCTACTTTAAAAAACAATATCATGAAAGTTTAACTGGCACATCAGGTAAGATTTTTTTTTTTTTTCCTGTTTCATGGTGAGGGTTTGAAGGTTTACCTGTCAGCTCCTTCCCTTCAGGCTGGCCCTGGCAAGGACCTCCTTAGTCTTGGCCCGGAATATGTACTGGATTCATCTTTCACTAATTACAGCTCATTATTGACTAGTTTTAGGACTATTTCTAGTCACAAGTTGCTTCTTTCCCATTTGTAATTTAGTTGCTACACACTAAGAAAAATGTTTTCCCTGAGAACTATTAACTATCTACAAAATCAACTCTCTGCAGGGCCTGAGAGCTAAGTGGGACTTGGCTGGTCCCTGGTGACCTCCAGAGGACTTGGTAAAATCAGGTTGGATATCAGCCATTTCCTCCACGAAACAATGCAGGAATTCTGGCCCAGTTTGGCCAGAGCTTTTTTTCTCCCCATCCCCTTGCCCAAAAAATAGCAGAATTTTTTTTATTTAAAAAAATGTGAAATCAGATTTAATATAAGTATTGGCTAATTTTTCTTTTTTAAAAACACAAATCAAATTTGGTTCATGCATCTGTCTTAGAAACTGCAATACCTGCTAATTACATTTTCAGGCGAATGAAAAATTCTATGATGTAGGTAATGTACCTTTTTCATGCAATGAGGTGGTAGGAAAGAAATTAATACTATTAAAAATGATCTCTTTTGATTGATGACATGCACATTATTTCCGCTGCATTGAGTCCTTTACAGGGCATTCAAGGAACTGTGCCACTGTTTCTAATATCAAGTCTAGTGAAAAATGTACTCATGGTTCTGGCTCAGGGTGTCCAATGCCCAACTCCCTGCCTCAAAAAGGAAGTTCCCACATGGCTGTTCGTATAAATCAGGTGTGTTTCCTCCTGGGGACTGAATTCTTAACCACACTGCCTATGACAGAGGAGGGATGGCTTACGGCTGTCAAATTGTGGCGAATGCCATGTATGTATGGAGGACCAGGGGTTCTCAGCTTTGGCACTTTTGACCCTTGGGCCAGATAACCTCTTGTTGTGGGGATTGTCCTGTGCATTGTAAGATGTGCAGCAGCTTCCTCGGCCTCTACCCACTAGATGCCAGTAGTCCCCTCCCTCCAGTTATAACAACCAGAAATGCCTCCAGACATGGCCATACATCCCTTGGGAGACAAAGTCACCCAGTTGAGAGAAAAACAAAAAAACAAACAAGAAAAAACAGCCAATATTTAAAATGCTCTAGAGTCTAGAGACATGTATGAACTAAACATTAAGTAAAAACAATTAACTTTAAACTTCTAATGACTTGAGAAGCTATTTGTAAAGTTTAACCAAATATCTGACTTTTAAAATATTTTTACAATAAAGATGACTAAACCAGTGTTCTTCCTCATGAATGGCTACATGTGTCTGGCCAGGTTTAATCCAAAGAAATTCTGATATAGTTATTAAATTTTTAAAATTTAAAATGTTGGAAACTAAAAACAAATTCTGTGGTAGTTTTCAATTTTCTCTCCTTTTAGTAGACTCTCCTTTTGAAGGTGATAGAGTATCAGTGGACCATGCTTGTTAATTTGGGAAAATTGACACAATCTCTGATATTAGAACCCCAAACAAAAAATTCTAAGCAAAAATTTGAATAATGAGATTCAGTGTAGATCATGTTCAGACTAGAATTTAGTTCTAGGAAAAATTACAAAGCTTTTTACCTAATAACAAGAACTAAGAAAACCATGTATTTTTTTTAAAAAATAAGCTTTTTTTATTTTAAAAAAGTTCTAGACTTTCAAAAAATTGTGAATACAGAGTTCCTATATACTGTTTCCCTGTTGCTAATGTAATCATGTATTTCTGTGGTCTGAAAAATCCTAACTTTATGAAAAAGACCCCATCCCCTACATAATACATGATAACATATCGATGAAAAAAAAAGTCCTTAAACTATAACCTTCTTTTTTTTTTTTACCATAAGCTTGGGGAGGCTGAAAACATAGCTCTGGTTATAAAAAATGCATCCTTAGCTAGAGATGGGCTATCCATCGGGTCCCTTCCAGAAATCAAACTAATTTGTAAGACTCAGGACAGGTTACATAATTTGTGGGGCCCCTTGTTTTCTAAGATCTCAAAGTTTCTCATTGAGAATTTCAAGATGGCGACAGTCAAATGGGCATTAAGCAAAGTGCAGGGTCCTGTGTGACGGCACCGGTTGCACACCCATGAAGCTGGCCTAGGTAAAACTGCCCAGCAGCTCAAGTGAAGATAGCGATCACAGATGCAAATCCAAAGAAGGAAATGCTACTGCTGCCACAGAACACTCAGAGTTTCTGATTCATTGATTCATTCCCCATCAGGAGTCCTACATGTATTTGGTAATCAGTGCATTAAATATACTAAGAAATTTCCCCAATTACTAACTTTTCTTCTTTTATTAAAGAGATAGCCAAAATGCGGCTGATTGACCTATTTATGAACAGCTATTTACCGTGTACCTGTTAGACTCCACACATTGTCAGCTCTGGGGCTACAGCTGGGAACAGGATGGAAGGTCCCTGCCTTTATGAGCCAACTAATCCAGTAGCTGGGAGGAGGCATGTGTGTGTGTGTGTGTGTGTGTGTGTGTGTGTGTGTGTGTCCGCACGTGCAGATCAGTGTACAGTCACACAGGCCATTACATTATAAGTGGTAATTTAGGAAAGCACAAGATATCCAGAGAACATTTAACCTGGGGTCCTAACCTGGTTTAGAGGAAAGGGTTACTCAGGGTAGGTCTCCCTAAAAATAGATATTTAAAATGAGTAGAAAATAGGTTGAAATTCCAGAAAGAAAGGGCTGAGACCGAGGCAGGAATGTGGCTTGGGGTGAGGCCTCTTGGGTCATTTTCAGCATTTTGGACTTTAACAAAAAGGTAGTGGGAACCCAGTTGAAGGATTTTACATGGGAGATGAGACGCTTAGGTTTGGGTTTTGTAAATGATCATCGTTGCTGGGTGGAGAAGGGTTTGGTGGGGGACGTCCTGTTGGCACACACAGTGCCTTTGTGCAAATTATGAAAAGGCTTCCCTTCCTGGTGGACCAGTTAGAAAAGATGTCCTGCTTGGTCCCGGCTAGGCCAGGCCAAAGGCTCTAGCCCCCTGAGCCAGTCACCTGCACAGGCATAGCCTATAAAATCACACAGGACCATAGCGGGGATGGGGTGGGGGCAAATAGTGCAAGGTTTTGCTGTCACCCAGGGATGATGCAGTGATGCTGAACCTGTCAAGGACAGACAGAGACTGAGCTTGTAGTTAAACTCAGTGAGAAGGCAGTGGTTATTTGGCTATAGTTGATGGAAGAAGGAACAAGAATAATTCAAAAGTTTCTGGCATAAAGAACTGAGTGGGACAGAATGGTGAAACCATTTATAGTGCTAGAGAACACTGGAGGAGGAGCAGGTTGGCAAGAAGTGGGGGAGGGAGATAATTCCCTTTGGACATGTTTGCTTCTGAGACACCCAAGTGGAATCAAGGAGAAGGCAACTGGTGGAAATCCATGTTGGAGAGCTGTTGCATAAAAATAATCATGCCTATACAAAGAGATTATCCAAATTGGGGTGTCAGATGAGCAGAGAAAGAGGCTGGCCCCAGAAGGTAAGAGTGTTGTGTTTGGAGGAGGAGAAGCTGGTTAAGGCTACTTGGAAGGCAAATATGCATGCAGGATAGGGAGGACATTTTTTACCTGACTTGAGATTGGAGAGAGTTGAGCATATCCTAATGCTGCTGGGAAGTTTCTGGTAGAGAGTGAGAAATAAACAACAGGTCCAGGTTCCAGAGAAGGTGAAAGCGGATGGATTCCAGAATTCAGGTGGGGGCATGGGTCTTTGGTGGAAAGAGGGAGAGAAAGGATGAGTAAAGAGGTCTTAGATTTGGGGACCAGAATTTCAAGGACTTCTCTTTTCTCTGAAGGAGCAGACGAAAAGCATCTGGTGAGTTTGGCGTGTTTGTGTGCCAAGTCAAATGTTTCGTCAGCCAGTATTTATGAAACATTTTCTAGTGCCAAACATTGTGGTAGGCACCTTGGAAACTATTAGCAATGATGTAGATTGCTACTAGGCTTGGCCCTTGTGAAATATTTGGTCTTTGTCCTGGTTCCTGACACAGAGCTGCTAAGCCTTGGAATTTCCTGAGTGATTGATAGGAACACCTTGTTATTCATAAAGAAGCTCCTTTCCACACCTGAGTTTATGCTAATGAGGTGACTTAGGTGTGGGGGCCCCTAGGGAACCTCAGGATGGGGTTGGCCACCAGACCAGAGACTTGGAACTTTCAGCCCTACCCACCGACCTGCACACTGACCTCTGGAACGGGAAGGAGGTGCCTAGAAATTGGGTTATAAAAACTCATAACAGTCACACTTGGGGAGCTTCTGGGTTGATGAACACCTCAAGGTGTGATGTGCCACGAGAGGGCATGGAAGCCTGTGCTTCTTCCCCAGTACCTTGCCCTTTGTGGCTCTCCCACCAGCTGTTCCTGAGTAAAATCCTTTCTAATAAACTGGCATTAGTATGTAAAGTGTTTTCAGGAGTCCTAGCTGTGCTAGCATATTTTTCTAACCTGAAGGAGGGTAATGGGCACCCATTTGCAGTTGACATCTGAAAGGGACAGCCTTATGTGACTGATCCCTTAATCTGGGGTCTGTGCTAACTCTGGGTAGTTAATGACAGGATTGAATTGGTGTCAGAAGTGTTGTAAAACCAGCTCAGCTCTATACACCTGAATCCTCTTACCATCTTTTCTACAATTATTTCCCACTTTTGACCTTGCACTTGAAGACTAACGGCAGTAATGCTTAACTGAGAGCTTACCTCTCAGATGTACATCAAAGCCCCTAGGGCAGTGATGGCGAACCTATGACACGCCTGTCAGCGGTGACACGCGAACTCATTTTTTTGGTTGATTTTTCTTTGTTAAATGGCATTTAAATATATAAAATAAATATCAAAAATATAAGCCTTTGTTTTACTATGGTTGCAAATATCAAAAAATTTCTATATGTGACACGGCACCAGAGTTAAGTTAGGGTTTTTCAAAATGCTGACACGCTGAGCTCAAAAGGTTCGCCATCACTGGCCTAGAAGCTCTGCATCTCCTACAAAAGGTTCACTAGAGGCACATTTGCCATCATTCCAGTGACAAGAGTCAGCTGACCATTGGGCTGGAGACAAATAAACATGCCTTTTCTGGAATCAGCAGCTGGACCCAGGCATGCACCCTAGGTAGTAGGGCGTCTTCGCAGGCTATTGGATTTGCCAGACTTGTTTGTTCTTTTGCTGTAAGTTCAGGATGTGCCTCTAGAACAGGGGTCCTCAAACTACGGCCCGCGGGCCACATGCAAATGCAAATACTGTATTTGTTCCCGTTTTGTTTTTTTACTTCAAAATAAGGTATGTGCAGTGTGCACAGGAATTTGTTCATAGTTTTTTTTAAAACTATAGTCCGGCCCTCCAACGGTCTGAGGGACAGTGAACTGGCCCCCTGTTTAAAAAGTCTGAGGACCCCTGCTCTAGAATGTCCCTAACCCATCCACATAGATGGAGCACCCTGATCTCATCTTCATTCTTTTCGCACATCTGTTAAACTAATCAAAGTCATCAAACTCACCTAGGAAGATCCAGTTGTAACACTCCTGCTAATTAAACAAAACCTCCGGTTTGCAGAGAAAATGCCTGAGGCACATGGACAGCAGTAGATGCACCTGGAGTGTGGCTGTCCCAGGAATGTGATCCTGTTTGGGCTCTTAGCCTCCCCAGCCCCCAGGGCATCTATGAAACCCTGCACGTATCTTACTGGTTATGCTGAACTGTTTTACAAGTACATTATAGACAACCTGACAGTGTTGTTTTGATTGTCTTTTCTCAAAGAACCGTTGAATTCCCAGAAAGTAGGAGACATGGCTGTAAAAATACAGGATTTTAAAATACGAGGACAGGTCAAAGTGAGTGCCTTCAACATAAACACCTTGCTTGGTATCAGTAGACACTTCCGACCATTCTGAGGATTGTCCTTGGTGCCAAATTGGATCCATTAGGAAGGAGACCAGTGTTTGATGGTGGGTGTGATTTTGCAACACAGGGAAAATCTGCCTTACAAGGTGGATTGATCATGCTCAGTCATACCGTTTTTTGGGAGGCGTTAACAATAAAGTGTAAATATATAGAGAGAACATACATTAGATTTCACGTTTGACTCATACAGATTTTTTTTTCCTTTGGTTATATTGACCACAAAGGATTGTCAGATTTCTTGTCTGGGGTTCTTTGGGTGGCCCACCAAACAAACCCCCTCCCCCGCTTTCTCCAAAAAAAAAAAAAAAAAAAAAGAATTGAGTTGAGGCAATGCAGTACAGTGTCAAGGGACACATTCTGACAGGCTGAAGTTCCAGGCTCTGAAAGTTGACCCTTAGAAGAGCACTTATACTCCTGGGCCCCAGCTTCCTCTTGAGTTAAAGAGGAGAGAGGGACTTGGGACTAGATGGAGTTTTCCCTTGTGGGCTGGTAATATACTCCTCTCTAAAATACTTTCTTGATCACATAACTTTGGGAAATGCTGAATACCATGTCCCTATCTTTAAACATTCATAGGGGGCCTTACTTAAAGGCTAAAAAATAAGAGGCCCAGAATCCTGTCTTTCTTTATGACCACATTTCTGGTAATATTGGATCAGAGTCCATCCCACCCCCACAACCTAGTAACAGCCCCAGAGCTGGTGTTTCTAGCAGGACTAGGTGCCCTCCAAAGTTCCTTTCTGCTCTACAGTGGATGCATTGTTCTAAAAATAACTAACTATACTGACCAAGCCTCTAATTTCTCCCAGAAGGCTCAGCAAATACCCATTGTGTGAATTCCTTGGTATTGGGAGATGCGTTACTTATGACTGTTTTAACCCCAGAACCTAGGATTCTTTTTTGTACAAGAGATGCTTGTTGTGGAATTAAATTGGGTATAGACAGGTATTTGTTAGTAAACTTGAAAGACAGTTTCTGATTTGGGGGCTCTGAAAAAGTTACATTTAGACATGAACTGAAGATCTGAACAAAGTCCAGACAAGAAAAGATACAAACAATAATGAAACAGTTGATTAGAGCATTGTCCTGATATACCAAGGTTGCGGGTTTGATCCCTGGTCAGGGCACATACAAGAAGCAGTCAATGAATGCATAACATATTTTTAAAAATATGTTTTTATTGATTTTTAGAGAGAGAGGAAGGGAGAGGGATAGAGAGATAGAGACATCCATGAGAAAGAAACATTATCCATTGGCTGCCTCTTGCATGCCCCCTTCTGGGAGATCAAGCCCCCAACCTAGGCATGTACCTTGACCAGGAATTGAACCACGATCTCTGGTTCAACCACCAAGTCACACTGGCTAGGGTCAATGTTTCTTTCTCCTTCTCCCTCTCTTTCTCTAAAACCAATCAATAATAATAATAAGGAATAAATTGCTAATGTTCCTTTGGGCTCCTTATGTGACAAATACAGCGTAACCACATTACACATTGGCTGACTTATTTTTTATAAAAACAGCGGTATGTATCATCCCTATCCCAATTAAAACACTTAAATTGACTAATTAAATTTTTAACCAGTAAAGAAGCTGAAGCTTGGAGAGAGGTCCGAGTTTGTGGATGATGGTGCCAGTTTTTGACCTGGGCAATCTGGCTCCAGAGCTGAAGTCATTGCTACCAAACCCTCCTACCTCTTACATGTAAACATTCTCAAGAGAAAATATTGAGCCACTGGTAAAAACAAAACACAGAATGAAACCTCAGTGATGTGCCATTTTACTGTTGCAATATTGATGAAAATAATTATATAGCATATGCATATGTAGTATGTAATTAAGGTAATTATATACCAAATGTAGAGGAAATGGTACTCAAACATTATTGGTGGCAGTATAAGAATAGTCTATTTGGAAGGCAATCAAGAGCCTAGAAATTTAGAGGTTTTGATCCAAGAATCCCTTTCCTGGGAATTCCAAGGAAATCCTTTAAAAAGACAAAAGAAAACAAAGCTAAAAGTGTTCATAGCTCACGTTTAAAACAGTATAATTTGGGAATACCCTTAATACCCAACCATGAGGCACAAACTAATTGTGGCCAAAAAAAAAAAAAAAAAAAAGAGATTTTGATATTGATTAAAGGGAAAATAGGAAACCGAATCCCTGCAGCTGTTATACCTGAGCACAAATGTAAGCCAGCAGTGTCCCTGGGTAGACATCAGCAAGGCACATGGAAATGATGTGGGGCTGTGACTTTTCCTTTGTTTGGAAATAATCTGGAAGGCTTTGCAAACATATTTAACTGGAGCTTATGTTGGAACATTGGGGCCATTTTGTCTCAGTTTGCAATTTAAAAGAATTCCTGAAGTGAAAATTAAAATTGCACACAGTACAGATATGTTTGAATAAATGCCTGCTCCCTCCCCCACCAAATAAAAAGGTCACTAGATAGTTTTGGGTGTGTGCTTCTCAGATTTTTCCAGTGCACATTTATAGTTGGCTTGTTTTGTTTTGTTTTGTTTTGTTTTGTTTTGTTTTGTTTTGTACAGACTGAAATACCGCTCATCTCTGAATGACGTTTCATCTCAAGAACCTTTTTTTCATGTCATGACATAGAGAATTCCTTCATTCTTGGCTTTGGCACTTATTTTAAATTCAGCAAGTATGCTTAAGTGTAATTTAGATAAGATGAAAATGACGAAGTTTGCCACTCAAGTGAAGCTTCTTAAAGGTTAACATTCAGAGCTCAGATCACAAATGGTTCTCTGAGAGTAGAAGTGGTTGCTGTGATGTATTTTAGGGCTGAAGCCTTCAGGACAGTGTCATATTTATACCCTCAGGAAAATTTAGAAGGTGCTGAGGCTCCTTGAAAGGTTGTGAGGTAGGGTGAGGTATAATTCAAAGGTGTTAATAACCGGACCCAGTGTTGTTCTTGGCCAGAAAGTGAGACTGCTCTGTTCCCTCGGTCCCCTGGAGAGTCAGCCCTGGGCTGAACTCCACCCTACTTCTTTGCTGCTGGTAAACTGGAGCAAACTACCATTTTCAAAGCAGCTAAAGCCTCAGTTTCTCAGCTTCTCTACTAAGTGGGAATGAAAGTATCTACTCACAGCGTTGTGTGAATTAAAGAGAAAATGTATATAAAATGCTTGGCAAAATACGTGCTAACTACTAACATTCACAATTTCCTTAATTTTGAGATAACTTTGATTATAACAGCACCAAAGTTTTTTAAAAAAATATTATTGATTTCAGAGAGGAAGAGAAAGACAGAAACATCAGCAAGAGAATCATTGATTGACTGCCTTCTGCACACCCCCCACATTGGGGCTCGAGCCTGCAACCTGGGCATGAGCCTGGACTGGGAATCAAACCATGACCTGGTTCATAGGTCAACACTCAACCATTGAGCCACACTGGCTGGGCTGCACCATCAATTTAATATCATCTTTTAAGAAAATAGAAAAAAATAAACACCACATAGTAATGAACACATATTGTATCGGTGCATTAAATACCTATCAATTTTTAAAAATGTCAGTGTGAGAAAAAATTACATTCTCCAATGTGGGGAGGAAGAAATATTCTTCAACCCTTAAGGGGTCTTCCTGCTGGTCTAATAATTAAATAGAAGACAGAATAACAAGAGAAAATGAACAAATTTAATTACATGTGTATGTATGGGAAACCCACATACATGAGAGAGTTAGAGACCCCACATTCATAAGAGGTTCAAAGACAGAAAGGGAAAATGAGATTATGGCATTCAGAGCTAAGGATGAGGTGGGGCACTTAATTATAGGGGAGCATTTTAATCATTTTTTATTTATTTGTAGAAGCGGTTTATTTGAAGCACTAGTCAACATATAAAAACTGCATATGGTCTTAATTTCCACTCATACAGTGGTAACTTTTATATAATGCATAGTAAAAACTTTTAAAATTCAGAATGCACAAAGTACTGCACAATTTGGTCACTAAGTCATTAGTTGATAAGCAAACCTTACAGAATAGCTTCATGTCAGCCAAGGCCACAAACACTGTGTACAACACATTTGAACTGACAGATGTCAACATGTTAAAAATACAGCCTCAGTGCACACATTGGGGATGCTTATCATCGCTCTTCTGATTTCTTTTCTGAAATCTTGGCTTTCTTTCCACAGTGCTTAGAAAGCTATTCACTGTTGTGGTTCATGGTATTGAGAAACAGACTCAGTGCTACAATACAATGGGAAAGGAGGTCTTTGGGTTATGGAACATGAGTGGCAAACATTATCTGTAATTGTCTCTTACTCATCTTTCTCATGTTTTTAAAATTGCTTTTTCTGCACATCACAATCTCATTTCCCTTTCAGACTTCCTTTGCTTCAAGCTCCCACTTCCTAAGCAAGCACAGAAAGTGGTGAATGCATTTCTCTCCTGTTTCCTACCCCTTTTAAAAAGATTTGGGTCAATTGTAATTGAGGAAGTCTTCTTGGGTCCTTTCTTTTCCTCTGGATGGACTTACAGCCTTCCACTCTGTGGTGTATTTTTGTTGTTGTTTATTGATTTTAGAGAAGAGAAAGGAGGGCAGAGAAAAAGATATCAATTTGTTGTTCCACTTATTTATGTATTCATTTGTTGCTTCTTGTATGTGCCCTGACCGGGGATTGAACCCGTGACCTTGGTGTATCTGGGTGATGCTCGAACCAACTGAGCTACTTGGCCAGGGCAACTGGGGTATATTTTGTATTTCATCTTTCCTGCCAAGTCTGTAGGCAGAAATAGTAGGTTTCAGTTTCTTTCCTAGGCTGTCAGCTACTGGTGTCTCTGGTTATTCCCCCAGGGGAGAAAAACCACCAGAACAGAAAGAAATGAGTACTATTTCCAGCAATGAATGAAATACGAAAGTTAATTACTCAACATTTTGTCCCAAAGTAGTGTAATAAGTAAATGAAAAAACTATCTGAACCTTTTCATGCCATTAATTCAGACATAGAGAACCACTCCTCCCCCCCACCTTTATTTTCCTTTTGCATGTGACCACATAGGTGAAACCTAGTTTAACTTAATTTCATCTAACTTAAAATTAGGTACAGGGTATTAAGAAACATAAAATTTATTTTAATATTTAATCCAGTATATTCAAATTTTTATCATTTTCCTATGTAAGCAGTATAAAAATTATTAATGCAGTATTAAAATTACCTTTAAAGTGTCCAATGCATGTCCTCTAATACAACAGTAATGTCTAACACAATGCAGCCATCAAGAAAAATGGAGTCCCATCAAAAGAATCCAATATAAAGACATTTGTACTGCTTCAATTTTAAAAATTTAAAAAGTTAAAAATGGTCACCTCAAGGGCAATGCTGTTCAATCCTGAAGCCACTAGTCACATGTGGCTATTGAACACTTGAAATGTAGCTAGCCTGACTTAGGTAATGAACTCTAGGTTGAAATAGTTTACCCTCAGAATTTTAAGCTCAATTTTGAACTCTCTGGCATTCCAAAGAGAGGATAGATGTTACATTTTGTTCTATTTTATTAAGCTATTTAAATATAGTTGTCAAGGTTGCTGTTAAGAAGCCTAATTCCATTTAAAGTTTTTGATCCTTTGGATTTATTAGCATCATCTCTTAGAAGCTCGTAGGATCTTCTTTTGCTCAGTGTTCTGGAATATCACTAGATATTTTCTTGGTTAAGATTGTTTTTAATCTATTGTGATGGATACCAGTAGGGCTCTTTCAATCTGATAAACCCTGTGTTCTTCATTTCCATCAAGTCTTTCTTTGATGAATTTTCCCCTTTGTTTGCTTCTTTCCCTGTTATTTGAACACTAATGGCCTGGTGCATGAAATTCGTGCACATTAAAAGGGAATTAATTAGAGGAAATATTTTAATATTGCTATTTTGTTTCCATCTCTCCATCCCAGTCTCTCCCTCTCTTTGTTTTTCTCAGCAGTCCTCCAGGCCTCCCTGCCTCCATCTTTCCCTCTTCCTCTTTCCCGGCTGGGAGGGGGTAGGGCCAGTGGGGGCAGCTCCACCCTCTGCCCGCCTGGGGCCTCATTCTGAGAGAGGCTCCAAGAGTGATCTGAGAGGGAGCTGGCGGGTGCTGTGTATGTCTGTGGGTGTGTGCGGTTGTGAGTGAGTGTGAGTGCTGGCCCCGCCTCCCCGGCCTTGGCTTTGCTGCCACAAATCCCCACCCGTCAGAGCCTGCTGCTCACACAGCCTGGGCATTAGGTCAAGCCTTCGGTTGGTTTGGATGTGATAAACCCTGGCTCTTTATATATATATATATATATATATATATATATATATATATATATATATATATATATATATATAGATTGGATCTAACAATCTATATATATAAATCTATAAGCTATATATATATATAGCTTTAACAACTTTAATTTCTAATTCTTCAATTGGGTGTTTTCATTTCAGTTATCATATTTTTGATCTCTAAAAACTCATTTTTTGTTCTCTGTTTCTTTTTCATAGTGTTCTATTTTCATGACTGTAATAGTTTATCTTATGTCTCTGCAGATAATGTAGATAATTTGGTTGTTGAAACTTTTCAACTCTTTGCTTGATCCTAATTTCTCCATGTAATAGAATATTTAATGGGTCCAGATTCCTCCCATCATAGTATATATGTTCCTTAACAATATGACTTAGCTTCTCTTCTTATCTAGTACCTTGTTTCCTTTTGAATTGTGACTGGTCTGGTGGCTTTCTGTAACTAATAGAATATGACAGGGGTGTTGTGCATTTTCTAGACCAGGGGTCCTCAAACTGCGGCCCGGCCGAAAACATTAATCTGGCCCACCAAAAACATTAATCCGGCCCGCCGGGTGTTTTTGCAGCCGCTGCCTGTTGCTTAGTAGCTGACTTGTCCGGGGCCCGCAGTGCGCTTGTGTGGAATGTGCACCGCACTCTCCGACTCCCCTCCGTCTCTCTGTCTCTCTACTCCTCCTCTCAGTCTCGGGTGTGATCGGACGAGTCACGAGCTTGCCTGCTGCTGCCCGAAGACCGAGGTAAGAACAAGATAGGATTTATTTTATTTTGAAGTTAGGAGGTCTATTTTTTTGAAGTTAGGAGAGCCTTTTTCCAGAATGAAACATCTGAACTAACTGATGCACACTTGCATCACTTGTTACGACGAGCAGTGACAAATATGGAACCGGACATTGACCATCTCATTAGCCAAAAGCAGGCCCATAGTTCCCATTGAAGTACTAGTAAGTTTGTTGATTTAACGTTACTTGTTCTTCATTTTAAATATTGTATCTGTTCCTGTTTTGTTTTTTTACTTCAAAATAAGATATGTGCAGTGTGCATAGGAATTTGTTCATAGTGTTTTTTAAAACTATAGTCCGGCCCTCCAATGGTTGAGGGACAGTGAACTGGCCCCCTGTTTAAAAAGTTTGAGGACCCCTGTTCTAGACCTTAGGCCTTACTAGGCTTTGGAGCTGCTGTTCGTTTTCTTGGAATGCTGCCCGGACGCTGTCTTGTAAAGGAGCTAGTCTAGTCTACTGGAGGATGAGGGGCATCCCAGCTGACATTCAGTACCAGGTGTAGACGAGCCATATTGAACCCTCCAATCTAGACAGTCCTCCATCTGAATGCAGCTGCCTAGGTGAGCCCAAGTGAAACCAGAAATACTGCCTAACCAACTCTAAAAGTAGTGAGAAATAGCCCTGGCTGATGTTGGTTCAGTTGGTTGAACATCATCTCATGCACCAAAAGGTTGCCTGTTTGATTCCTGGTCAGGGCACATGCCCGGGGACCGGGGCTGCAATTAGAGTGCATGTGCGGTGAGAAATAAGTCATTAAGGTTTGTGGTTGATTGCATAGAAATAGTTAACTGATACCTTCCCTAGTTTTATGTGTGTGTATTTTTCTGTTTGTTTCCATCTCTTTTGGGTCATGAGCTAATTCTTGGATAGCTGGCAGTTCTCTATTTTCTGAGGCATTAAGCCTGGGAAGAATAGGCCTGCCTTCCAATATTCTGGAACAAGTAAGTTTGAATTAATTCCCCGGTTTTCAGGTCTGTACTCCTGCTCTCAGCTGTGCCTTGTGCCTTCCAGGTTGGATGTCCTCTGTTTTACATTTTCCAGTCTTCTGCTGGGGCCAGGAAGGGTATTTAACTGGTTTTGATGAATAGGGGAGGGGCCTGGGAGTTTTAACTGCCTCTTAAATAGAACTTTTAACCAGTCATTAGTTTTTAACGCCACTTTACCGCTGCTTCCAGAGGAATTGTGCTGCCAACTTCAGAGCCTTTGGAGGAGGGTGGTGATTGTTGTTGGGGAGGAGGGGGTGGAAGCTATAATTTGGGTTTGTGCTTTTGTGCTATAAATTGTAAAGCTTTCCCTGCTTTAGGATTTGGCTTTATGAGGTCGCCAAGCCAGTGACCATTCACCCTTCTAGCTTTCAAAATTTTGATGTAATTTCCTCGATTATATTCTTTGTGTTTGAGGGGCTTGGGCTTTTTTTAAAAAAAAAAATCACTTAATCATTTCATCTTTAAACAGATCCCACTCTCTAAATAGGCTACTCCTTGCTGCAAGTGTAGAGAACCAGAAACAACTCTTCTCTGACATTCAAAGGGAGAGAGGACAAATGTTTAGTTTTTAGCAGAGAAACATGGAAAGAGACTCATTCATTCAACAGTTACCTGTGCCACATTCTGTGCCTGGCTCTGGGATGTGAGGGTCTGAAGAAGGGAGACATGGTTTGGGCCACCCTCTCCCTTCATCACACCATCTAGCTTTAGCTGTAATACCTGATTTCATGGAGAAAGCCCCCTTTTTGTGCTGGCTATAGAAGACCTCTTATTGCCAATATGTCCTTGGCTGGAGCCCAAGAAAACTCTGGAATGAATTTGAGGACATAATGGCCTAAACTGTGAAGCCTGGTATTTTTAACCATGGTGCTCAGTTATGAGGAACCCAGGGCTTTTCCTGGCCAGTCCAGAGGGGCCAGCATGGTTGGGGTCTTGGTTTTGTTTCAATGGGAGACCTCAGACATGTCAGGCAGTTCACCACAGGGAGTCACCAAGGGCCGCACACACTGTCCTCCTGGCATGGCAACCCAGTGGATGGGAACAGAGACCAAGTGCCCCCAGACGAGGTGAGGCCACGGAGGCCCAGATGGTGGAAAGATCACCCTGAATGGCAAGGGGTTGTTTTGGTATCTGAGCTGCTCCCTGCTCTCTCCCTTGGTCTGTTTTGGGTGGCATTTGGGCACCTTACTTGAGTCAGGATCCTCTGAGGTATTTGCATGGCTTTGGCATCAAGCACAGTAAGTGGGTATTTTGCTCCAGTCACAGCAGCCTCTGGGCCACAGAACAATAGTCCTTGGAGAGTCAGTGATATTGAGCCCTGGAAGAATGTTCAGTGGGACTATCGGCCAACTGACCTAACTTAGACCACGCTTCCTGCTGCATCAGGGCAATGGGTCGTGGACCTGATGTAACCATCCACCTTTGTCTATGCATTCCTATGCAGACACACGGATGTGTAGTATATGTGTGTGCACATGCCTATGTACTTTTTAAAGAAAGAATACTTCTACTTTAAAAAAAAAAGGGAATTAGGCAATTGGTGGAGAAAGTTATTCTTCTCTCTAATACCTTTGTTTGGACTTAAACTGGAATAACTTTGATGGGAATTGTTGAGAAGAGTTATTATTTTGAATTCTACCCCTTTCCTTACAGTTGACAGTATATCTGCCAGCTTTAACTTTCATAAAGGTTAAAGCTAATCCGCGCAGAGCCCTTCCTATCTTGCTTCTTGTCTAGAAGCTCAGGTATAATGAGAGGCTGAACAGGAAAATCCTGATTGATTGTTCTTAGAGGTATGTACGTGTGTATGTGTAGTCCTCTAAATATGTTAAATTCCTCTCTTCGGGTTCTGAATATGTTATGTCATACTAACATATAACAAAATATATATTATTCCCTCCTGCCTCCCTCTTCCTGTTTTGCCTTCTTTTTATTATTAAAAAAGGAATTATGAAAAATATAGCCCGAGCCACATGTAGCTCATTTCTTTAAACAGTTCTTTCATTTTCTTCTCTGTATGGTGATATTTCTCTAAATTAAACTAGTAAGTGTGTGACTGTGATGAATATCATCTTTTAGAATTGGTTCATTTTAAAATATAGAGATGTACTAATCATGTAGTAGATTTTAATTTTGGAAACCTCTATAGCTTTCAGTTTTTTACATTGTAAGGTCTTCTAATGTTTCTTATGTATTCCAAGCTGAAATCTAGATTTGATCATCAGTGGTTCTTGAACTCCTCTTACACATATCTCATATGCTGATCTCTGTGAAAACAATCCTGCACTGACTTGTACTGTTTTCCTCCACTTTGTTTTTTCTGTCTGATCCTCGCCATTTTGAGCTGTTGAAGACGGGAGGTGGTGAAATAAACTTATAAAGAGGCCTTTTCCTTGGAGCAGCAATTCAAAACATCCCCATGCCCAGTTTTGTGATGCAAAGTATACAACCCTTTTCTTTCCACACCCATCTTTCCCATTGCTCTGTGCCCTTATATGGTTTATGAATCTTTATGGGAAAGGCATTATTTACATTATTAAGACTAATGCTCGTGAAATAAGCCAGTCAATAAAGGAAAAATACCACATGATCTCACTCATTCATGGACAATAGAGACCATTCTAAACTTTTGAACAATAATAGATACAGAGGCAGAGCTGCCTCAAACAGATTGTCAAACTGCAGCGGGAAGGCCGGGGAGGGTTGGGGGGCAGGAGGTAGGGGGGTAAGAGATCAACTAAAGGACTTGTATGCATGCATATAAGCATAACCAATGGACATAAGACACTGGGTGATAGGGGAGGCTAGGGGACTGTCTAGGGCGGGGGGATAAAATGGATACATATGTAATACCCTTTGTAATACTTTAAGCAATAAAAAAAAAAAAAAAAAGACTAATGCTCACCCTAGCCAGTTTAGCTTAGTGGATAGAGCATTGGCCTGCAGATTGAAGGGTCCTGGGTTCGTTTCCGGTCAAGGGCACGTACTTAGGTTGCAGGCTCTATCCCTGGTCCTAGTTGGGGCACGTGTGGGAGGCAACCAATCAATGTGTCCCTCTCACATCAGTGTTTCTTTCTCTCTGCCTTTCCACTTCCCTTCCACTCTCTCTAAAAAACCCCCACAAAAACAAAAAAACACAATGGAAAAATATTCTTGGGTAAGGATTAACAACATCAACAACAATAAAAAGACTGTTCTTCAGAGCTAAGCCACGGAGTATAATGTGTGTGTTATATGCATATAATAAATCTTAGTTTCTCTCATAATCATAACTAGGATTTACTAAAATAGAAAGTAACACCTTAGCCATTTCAAACCATGAAATTTTAGATCCGGAAAAGACCATAGATTCTTTTGGAGTCAATAGTTACCTTCGCAACCCCCTTCATTTGCTTTGTTTCCAATGTATTTATTACAAACTCATCCCCCAAACTCTGCCAGCTGTTTGAATCAGTGCTTCATGTTTATCTCCGTCAGTTTCATCTTCTTGGAGATACCGCTCCCAGGGCCTTCTGATCTGCTCCAGCCTGCTGTGGTTGTCTGATGGCCTGCCACACCCTAGGATGCTCCTTTACTATCACCCTGGGGTTTCCTTTTCTTCTTCTTATGGTAGATACCCTTTCTGATTCTAGTATTTTCCCCTTTCTTGATTTATACTTTAGTTTTGATGGAGCTCATGCTCCAGTATCTTCCTGAGAAAGGGTGCATAAAGTGAAATATTTTGAGACCTTGCCTGTATTAAAATGTTTTTACTTAACCCTAAATTTATTTAGTAGTTATATGGTTCTAAGAATTCTTATCTGGAATTCAATTGCCTTCAGCACTTTGAAGGCATTGATCCATTATCTGGCTTCTGTGGTTGATTTTTATGAAACATGAAGACATTTTCTGCTTCAAATCCTTCTTATATGGTTTATTCCCCCCCCCCCACCCCCCATCCCCCTGGAAACCTAATTGAGCCACACCAGCCCGGCTCTTTTCTCATCTGAGAATATTATTAGTTTTCTTTTTCCTGTGCACGGTCTGTTTCCTTTGAACATTTTTGGAGAATTCCTAACGTAAGCAACATATTTAAGTCTCGACCTTGTTGCATTCCCTAGTAAATAGATTTCTGTGTTGGCTTGACTGCCTAAGTTCTAGGGGCTGATAGCTGGAAACAGGGAATGAGATTTCAATAGTCATTGTCTTTTTGTCCTTGGGTTCGCTTAGTTCCACTGTTTCCTGATTGGGAACCCTGCTTTCCATTATGCTTGCTGTGCCCCAGCCTGGAGAACCTCTGCAGAAGCTAAATGCTGGGTCTCTGTCAGGTTTTGTGGCAGACACCCAGTTGTTTTCTAAACAGCTGCCAGTCAATACTCTTAAACACACACACACACACACACACACACACACACACACACACACACACCATCCCACAACACTCCCAATCCCCACTGGTATCTGTGCCAACATTTCCCTGAACCTTTTGAAGATCCTGTAGCATAAACAGAGCTGGTTCTTTCTTTCCTTACTGTTAAGCCTGGGATTCTCAGGTCCGTTTAATCAGTTGCCTTTCATCCATCTGCTTCTCAGATTTTACTTGCTGCCTCTTCTCTCACTTTTCCGAGGTCATTTTGTCTGTCCTCCCACTCCAGTGAGTACTCAACTGCACCCTAAGGCTGACTGACTGGAGCTGTCCACTTTATATTAGAACACTTCTAGTGACTGTAGTTACCTCAGGTGCATTTGATACTTTTCTTCTCGTCCCCTTCCTGGACTAGCTTTTCTTATTACTAGCATTATAAAAAAGCAGAGTTTATTTTCAGTATTTATAGAACTTAGCATTCTTGTGCTGCTTGGTTTTAATTTCAAAAAGCCACGAATTAAGAACCATTGCCTTTAGGTACTGGTTTCCCTTCTTTTCTTTGATGAAATTATTTTCTTCCTCCATTTCTTCTTAGGTTGTGTTTTTCTCTTAAAAAATACTCATGGCAGGATTCACAAGGAAGTCTTCTCTTTCAGGAGAGGCATGGGTGTTTTAGTGCAGGATTTTCTCCAGGGCACTCACTAAGACAGTTGCCAAGTCCTGAAGTAGATTGTTGGTGAGGAAGACTTGGTGTGTGTATTTTTCTTACTCTTTCAGAATTCATGAGCTTTTGTATTTAGAGTGGTTCTTATTCTTCAGTCATTGGCCTCATTGACTATTCTCACCCCATATTCTTCAAGGGATCTATGTTCTTTATGAAATCAATGTGAGAGAAACATCAATCGGTTGCCTTCTGCACACACCCTGACTGGGGATTGAGCCCTCAATCTGGGCATGTGCCCTGACTGGGAATTGGTACATGGAATGACACTTAACCAACTGAGCCACACCAGCCAGGGCCAGTTATTTTTTTTTAATTTTTTTTATTTTTTTAAATATATTTTATTGATTTTTACAGAGAGGAAGGGAGAGGGACAGAGAGTTAGAAACATCGATGAGAGAGAAACATCGACCAGCTGCCTCCCGCACACTCCCTACTGGGGATATGCCCGCAACCAAGGTACATGCCCTTGACCGGAATCGAACCTGGGACCCTTCAGTCCGCAGGCCGACGCTCCATCCACTGAGCCAAACCGGTTTGGCTAGGGCCAGTTATTGTACTTACAATTCCAGATTTCTATTGGTCCTTTTTTTTTTTTTTATAATTTCTATCTTTTTATTGATATTCTCAGTTTGGTTAAATATTATTCTCATACTTTTAGTTTAGTTTAGTTTTGTTTTTTTAATTCTCTGAACATATTTATAATAGCCAACTTAAAGTCTTTCCTCTGTCCAACCTCTGGGCTTTCTCAGGGACAGGTTTTATTACTGCTTTTTTCTTGTGTGGCCAGAGTTTATGTTTCTTTCTTTTTTTAAATATATTTTTATTGATTTCAGAGAGAAAGGGAGAGGGAAAGATAGAAACATCAATAATGAGAATCATTGATTGACTGCCTCCTGCACTCCCCCTACTGGGGATTGAGCTCACAATCCAGGCATGTGCCATTGACTGGAATCGAACCTGGGACCCTTCAGTCTGCAAGCTGACACTCTATCCACTGAGCCAAAACAGCTAGGGCTCATGTTTCTTTATGTGCCTTGTAATTTTTGTTGTTGAAAGTAGACATTTTATAATGTGTCAACTCTGGAAATCTACCCCTGCTCTACCTGGGGTTTGGTGGTATTGCCGTTTGTTTGTTTAGTGGCTCTCCTGAGTTAATTTTCTAAACTCTATATTCTTTGTTGTGTGAGGCCACTTAAGTCTCTGTTCAGTTAGCTTAGAGGTCTCCTAATGATTAGACAGAGATTTCTTCAAATGCCTTGAACCAATAAGGAGCAGGACTTGCTTAAAGGAATAATTTGTTTAGGAATCTGAAGTTTTAATGGTTGAGATGGTTATGTATTTTACCAGGATTTCCCAGTGCTTGCTTTCTAGTAGAGGATTGGAGTAGGGTGGTAGACAAGATAGTTGGAAGAAGATGAGGAAATCAGCTAATTCAATTTCAGGACTATCTTTAATGAGCCAGTGAGCATTGGGCACCTTCACAGTAGGGATAGGATATGTTGGATTCTCCAATCATATTGGACCATCAAACTATTCCTTGACACACACTTTGGGACATACTACTAGAGTTTTCATTGAAAGTACTTGAACTAAATTGTGGGGTGTTTTCAAACCTTTAGGAAGCCACAAACATAGCACTGGAAAAATAAGACTAGAGAGAAGGAAATGTTAAAATGAGAAGTCAGCCAGCCATAATTTTGAGGGGGAAAAATAGTGAATTTGTAGGATTAGTTCATCAGCATGCTTACTGAGTGTCTGTATACTTATGTGTGCATTACATTCCTTCACGCTTTTCCCTTTTCATTTCACAGATTTTTTTAAAGCCTCATGGGACATAACCATTGCTGGATGCCTGGTAGAATTAAGAAACCTGACTGCATGAGAAGCACTCTACATGTGCGAGAATGTTACCTGACTCAAAGAACTAAATGAGTCACACTTTCCTTAATTATAAATGGTAAAAAAGAAAAAAATATATATAAGCACTTATTTTAACATTATACTAATAGTTGTCAATTATTTATTTTTATTTGTATGATTAATATTCACAATTTATTTCCTAATTAAGTATTTAAAAGTTCTAGTGCCAATTCTGGTGTTGAAAATAAGTTTTAAAATCTCTATAAATCTGATATGGAGGTACTTGATGGTATTTGGTTTTGTTAGAACAGTAGCACTTAGTTATAGAATGAATTGCCAGGTTATAAAATTGATTTTTGACAATAAAACAATATTTAAATATTTGTAAACATTTTATATAATTAAGGGTGAGTTAGGCCTGGCCAGGTATGCTCAGTTGGTTAGAATGTCATCCTGATACGCCAGGGTTGCGAGTTTGATCTCTGGTCAGGCCACATGTAAGAATCAACAGCAAATGCACAGCCAACTAGAACAACAAATAAATGTGTTTTGTTTTTTTCTGTCTCTCACTCCCTTTCTCCTTCTCTCTCTCAAATCAATTTTTAAAAAAAGTGAGTTGGGTTCCTGGAATTTGAATAGAGACACAAATTTTGTCCTAAGTTACAATTTGTGTACCACTTTTATTCTCTGAAAGTCTAAATTATTATTACCTGTTATAATCAATGCAAGAAATGCAAACCTGTCTCTCTGTTCTGAATTGGTGAGTGTTTTTTTTTTTTTTAAATATATTTTATTGATTTTTTACAGAGAGGAAGGGAGAGAGATAGAGAGTTAGAAACATCGATGAGAGAGAAACATCGATCAGCTGCCTCCTGCACATCTCCTACTGGGGATATGCCCGCAACCCAGGTACATGCCCTTGACCGGAATTGAACCTGGGACCTTTCAGTCCGTAGGCCGACGCTCTATCCACTGAGCCAAACCGGTTTCGGCAATTGGTGAGTGTTTTCTTCTTTTGATGCCTGGCGTAGAACTGAACTAAATGAGGTCAATCCAAAACAGTTCCAAATGTGGCCTGGTTTTAGCTGAGCTTTTCTGGTCCAGTTCGAAAATTCCATTGACAAGCTTTTCCTTCAAAGTTTCCTTAGAAGTTACAGCCATTTTTGAACATCTCCTAAGTGCATCCCCAATCCTAAATTGGTGAAGAGCTAAATGGGTCTGATCTCTTCAAATATTTGGGCCTGTTGATGTCAACTGATGGGCATTAATGGACCTGTCAGTAAGAACCCAGATTAGTAATAATTTCAAGATAAGGGGTGCTACTTAGAACTGGCACAGGATCAAAAACCCACCAGCTATGGAGAGTTCAGTACGTATAGCCTAGGTCAGTGACGGCGAACCTATGACACTCGTGTCAGAGGTGACATGCGAACTCATTTTTTTGGTTAATTTTTCTTTGTTAAATGGCATTTAAACATATAAAATAAATATCAAAAATATGTCTTTGTTTTACTATGGTTGCAAATATCAAAAAATTTCTATTGTGACTCAGCACCAGAGTTAAGTTAGGGTTTTTCCACTGAGCCAAACCGGTTAAGGCAAGTTAGGGTTTTTCAAAATGCTGACATGCTGAGCTCAAAAGGTTCGCCATCACTGGCCTAGGTCTTCAACTGTGTTCTACACTTAGAGGTAAAATGCTTATTGTAAGATATTTTAGCACATCCTTATACTTGGTTTTTTTGTTTGTTTTTTTTTAAAACAATGTGGCATTAATACAAGAGACTGTGGGTTTCTATTACAATACCCCTTTTCCTTTGCTTGACTCACTGTTTTTATTTTAAAAATCTGACCTCATAGCAAAGAGGATAGTTTTGAGCCTGAGAAGATGTCATGGAAGACTGTACTTACAGGTATCCTTTCTGTTTTCTTCTAGTTCTTGCTCTTTTCCACTTAAAGATGCCTTCGCACTTCTGATAAATGCAAACCGAAAACTCACAAGGCCACGGCAGAGATAAAATCATTACTGCTGGAAACCTGGAAGACTGCCCTTAGAAAAAGGAAAGTCCCCGATTGTTGTTGGAAATGCTAAGGAAGTTGCTGAGGAGGAGACTTTTTTCTTATCCCACTAAATACTACTTCTTGTTTCTAGTTTTTTCCCTCGTCGCCTTCTCTGTTTTAAGAATTTATCAAAAGCCCGAATTTCTGAGCATTGAACATTTGGATCTAGTTGGAGAGAATCCTAATAGTAATATCAACTGCACCAAAGTTTTACAGGGTGATGTGGCCGAAATCGAAAAGGTAAAGCTGGAGATTCTGACAGTGCAATTTGGAAGGCGCCCTCGATGGACAACCCATGACTATATAAACATGACTAGTGATTGCACTTCTTTCATCAAGAGACGCAAATACATTGTAGAACCTCTGAGCAGAGAAGAGGCAGAGTTTCCAATAGCATATTCCATAGTGGTTCATCACAAAATTGAAATGTTTGACAGGCTCCTGAGGGCCATCTACATGCCTCAGAATTTCTATTGCATTCATGTGGACAAGAAATCGGAGGATTCCTTCCTGGCCGCGGTGACTGGCATTGCATCCTGTTTCAGTAACGTCTTTGTGGCCAGTCAGCTGGAGACTGTGGTGTACGCATCGTGGAGTCGGGTCCAGGCCGACCTCAACTGTATGCGGGACCTCCACAAAAGAGACGCAGGCTGGAAGTACCTGATCAACCTTTGCGGCATGGATTTTCCTATTAAAACCAACCTGGAAATTGTCAGGAAGCTCAAGTCACTAATGGGAGAAAACAACCTAGAGACGGAGAGAATGCCATCCCATAAAAAAGAAAGGTGGAAAAAGCACTATGTAGTGGTGGATGGAAAGCTGACAAATACGGGGACTGACAAAGTGCAACCTCCTCTTGAAACGCCTCTGTTTTCGGGCAGTGCTTATTTCGTGGTCAGCAGGAAGTACGTAGAGTACGTTCTAGAGAATGAAAAAATCCAGAAGTTTATGGAGTGGGCAAAAGACACCTATAGCCCGGACGAGTATCTCTGGGCCACTATTCAGAGGATACCTGAAGTCCCTGGCTCACTGTCCTTAAGTCATAAGTACGACATGTCCGATATGCAAGCAATTGCTAGGTTTGTCAAATGGCAGTACTTTGAAGGTGACGTTTACAAGGGCGCACCCTATCCACCCTGCAACGGGGTGCACGTGCGCTCTGTGTGTGTTTTTGGAGCAGGTGACTTGAACTGGATACTGCGCAAGCACCACTTGTTTGCCAATAAGTTTGACATGGACATTGACCTCTTTGCCATCCAGTGTTTGGATGAGCATCTGAGGCTTAAAGCCCTGGAGACGTTAAAACACTGACATTTACTGTAGACAATTTTAGAAATAATAAGGTGGCTACATGAGATGTATCCCATCTGATTCTTCGGCTTTATTAATTAACATCAGAAACACTGTAGGGGTTTAGAGCAGGGACTCTAAATCTTCTTTTCAGAGAATGCACATGGTCTCTGCAGAGCACACCCGGTTAGAAAGGTTATGGCATTAAACCTTGACTTAGAGTTAATGTGAGGCCAAGGCAAGTTGCAAGGCACTGTTGGGAGAGGTGACCCAGGTGGCCCGGAAGAGGCCCAGTGCAACAACCAGCCTGTTAAAAGAGCTCAGGGACTTCACCAAATGATAAGATTTAACCTGTGCCAAAATTGCTTTGAGAGCTTTTAATATGCCAGTCTTCCCAGTTTGAATAAATTTACAGCAGCAACCAATCATGAGGGTATAATTTATTTTGTAGGTTCTATTTGTTGAATTAGAAAATTGACATTACTGTAAATGATTCTTGTGAATATAATTTACTGTCTGCTGCAACATTGTGCTGTGTATTGTATCTATGTCATCTCAGGGAACTTGGAAAAAACGGGCTTGACTGAATGTAAATGTTTCTGAGTAATTTTTGCTTCTACCAATGTACGTATGTTTTTAAAAACAAAAAAACCTGGCAATTTCTGGTTTAGTTGATTCTATGAATCATCTTAGATTATTAGAAAAGGTATCTTAGGTTATTAAAAGAGTTAAGATATCTTTGTTTATGATGATAGTTTCTACAGAGTAACACTCAATTTTGAAAATATTTGTCTCTCTACTGCTCTCTGCCATCTCTAGACCCTGCTATCAAGCTATATAAAAACTTGCTTTTCATTACCCCATAGTACTGCCTCAGTTCTAGTATATGAATTGATTGACAGTAATTAGTGTAGAGAACTAAGACAGAAAGGTATGGAGGGGGAGGAGTCATATTTTGCCCATTTCTGAGGCCCACGGTGAGGGTTAAAAACCAGCAGTTGGCACTGTCCCTAGAAATGAAGGCTGTTGCTCTTTGTCTCTATCCAACCTCCCAGAGTCTTGCATCCTAGTGTCCCCTATAATTTGAAAGAAACTGGTTTCATTGTCCTTGCTTCTTCATGTCACCTGCCCATTGGTCGCTTCTTAGCCCTTGGGTTGTATGTTTCTCTCTCTCAGAACCTATGAGGAAGGAAGAGGTGTTCTGTTGGTCTACTGCACGGTGAACTTGAAGGCCTGGGAATCTGAAAGGAGCCATTAGGTTTGAGGCGGATTATTTCAGTATCGGTATTACTCCGAGCATATGATTTTTACTCTACTTTTTCACCAAAAAGACAGATAATTTGAGGTTGCTATTTGCTGTCTCATCTCAAAGTAAATGAAGATATTTAAAAACAACAACAAACTTGCTCTTTTGCTAAGCTGATACTGTTCAGCCGAAGAGCTAACAGGAAATGTGACTTTAAACAAAAATCAAACCATGTACTTTATTTTTAAAGCATAGCCAACTTAAATAATATATGAGAAATTCATAATGTCAGTTTTCAGGCCTTCAACTGAGAAAACATTTTTATTCCTCAAAGTTAGAAAACATTTTCATTTTATGGAGAAGTTTGTTATACTGACTGTCCTAAACAAAAGTTTCATGTTTTTTAAACCTTTATCATTTATAAGCGTGCAAGTCAGTGGATGGCTGTGTTTTGCATGATTTGATATTTGGAAAACTCAAGAGATAACATTGCTTAGGGTGCTACATGCTTGGGGTTTCATCCCTGTTCCCTTCTAACCCAGTTTGCTCTTTTAATGCATGTCAAATGTTTCTCCCATTCTCTTTCAGCAGAAAGATTTTACCTATAAATAGGGCATTTTTCTTTAAAACCAATGATGTTCAGTGGTGCATACTTTGTGTCTGTGTCTTGTATTTCTACTTCAGTCATGGTGTCTTGTTTTATGGATTTTTTTTATTTTATTTCAAAAATTTGCAAATTAATAAAAAATTTAAAAGCAATAGTACAGGGCACCAAAGAGGTTTGATTCCCAGTCAGGGCATGTGGGTTTGATGAGGGCATGCACATCTCACATCGATGTTTCGCTTTCCCTAACTCTCTCTAAAATCAATATACATACTTTCACGTGAGAATTTTTTTAAAAAAGCAATAAGCAGTAGTACAGGGAATACCATATAACCCTCTCCTGGAGTTATAGAATGTTAATATCATGTCCCCTTTGCTTTTAATTGTATAGATTTTTAAAAATTTTATTAAAACTGTAAATTTTTAAAAGTTTTTTTAAAAATATATTTTATTGATTTTTCACAGAGAGGAAGGGAGAGGGATAGAGAGTTAGAAACATTGATGAGAGAAACATCGAACAGCTGCCTCCTGCACACTCCCTACTGGGTACATGCCCGCAACCAAGGTATGTGCCCTTGACCGGAATCGAACCTGGAACCCCTGAGTCCATAGGCCGATGCTCTATCCACTGAGCCAAACCGGTTAGGGCAAAGTTTTTTAAATTAACAATCATCCAAAGTTATCATTCATTTCAACACTTATTGTAGTGTGATTGTATCTGATTTACATTTAAAGTGACAGGTTTTAAGGGATTTTTCTTCACCCCAGATATAAAAATAGGATTTTAGAGTTCATTTCCCAAACCCCACACTAAAACTATAGACCCACCATCTTTTATGTAGCCATGGAACCTCATCTTTCTAGAATGGTACTGTTGAAATGTGTCTGAACACTACCCTATTGCTAAAGACTGTAAAAGGGGTTATGTAGAATTTGTTTATCAGGACTCATATCTTTCAGCTTAACCTAAAGCAAATGAAATTTATACTCCTATGACAAGCTAAAATTTAAAGAGTCAAAAAGTTCTTTTGAAACAGCCTACTCACCAAAGAGTCACAGGTTCGATTCCCCGTTAAGGGGCATGTACCTGCGTTGAAGGCTTGATCCCCAGCCCTAGTTAGAGCGTGTGTAGGAGGCAACCAATCTGTGTATCTCTGTCACATCAATGTCTCTCTCTCTCTCTCCCCCTCCCTCCCTCTCTCCCTCCCCCTCCCCTTCCCCTCCCACTTTCTCTAAAAATCAATAGAAAAAAATTCTACACACACACACACACACACACACACACACACACACACACACACACACAAAGGAAGCCCATACTACATTCAGGAGGGGCAAAACACAGGTACTTTGGGAAAGATTAAGAAGTTATTTAAATTGTTTCATGTCAGTTATTAAACACTAATTTCTTTTTACTGTCATTTAAGAGCTGTAGGAATTTATTATAACTCATTCACAAATGAATCTGAACATAAATAAACTGAAATTTTTTGATAGAAGGATTATGCTAGTTAATAAAGTATTGCAAGAAGTTTCAATATTACTTATTAAGGACAAGTTGACAAAAATATTTCTTTCTTTTATAGACAATTACCAGACAATGGTAAACAGCCCCTCAGCCCTGTGAATGTGAAAGTTATTGGTCTCTAAATGTGTATTTGTGTCATTCGTCAAGTATAATTCACTTAAATGAAATAACATAAATGGGTTTTCTTTTGTAGTTATTTGGGGACGTGAAAGCCATGTTTTTAGTTTATTTCATTTGTAAGAGCAATTAAACTGGATTTTTCCAGTTGCTTAGAAAAATACAAATAATTTCTCATTATGTTAAATATAAAATAAATGCAACACTGTTTCATGGTAAACATGGTTACTGTTAAGTTTACTCTTTTTAATGTGGGCATGACTGGATGCATTTGGAACTTGTCATATACCACCATTAAAATCAGCCATTCCAAAAGCAATGCCTCCTCTCCACAAATTATCCTTTTTTTCACTAGCTACCAGCACTCAAATGTTAACTTTAGTAGCGGATGTGGTGTTGTGTGTGAGTAGTGATTAAAAAATACAAGATTAATTCCCCAGGCAGAAATGTCTGACAAGAGCAGGAAAGATAGCAGAGGTTATGCAAAAAGACTTAGACAAAGGGCGTTAGAAAGATGCAGTTTAATAGCCAGTATTGAGTTCTAGGGCATTGCTAGCTTTCCTTTGCTGAGGGAGGAGAGCAGTTTTCCAGTCAGGTTTTCTACTCAACGGCCACAAATACTCACAGGATCTGCTACTTGCTGTGGTTTCCATGTGGAGGGCGCAGCAGAGGGAAAAGGGAAGCCCCTCCCCACCAGATACTGAGCGCTGGCTCCACAGTCCTCTCACCTCACCCGCTTGAAAACCCTGATTTAGCCCCCTTTCAGATGAAACAGCCTAGAAAGTAGCAAAATTGACCTCAGATCATTCTCCAAAGCTTGAGAGCTTTACATATCTTTTGTAAGCCTGCTTGTCAAATAATTTTTTTAACATGTGCTATCTTAAAAGTTTTCAGAGCTTGTCATCAAAATATTGATTTAATTTTTTTTTGATGCACTAAGGCCCAAACTAGAATGAGTTATAACTATCAGACAAGACTGTTCTCATTACTGTAGATGATAGGATTATCTAAAAAGCTCAGGAATCTTGTTTTGGGATTAATATGAAATTAGCAAATACCTCCAGATATCCAAAAAATTATGTTTTCCCATATTTAAGTAAAAAAAAAAGTTTTAAGATATAATGGGAATATGTTCCCTTTCATCATAGCTCGGTAAAATGTATTGGGGTCCAAGACAGGCTGTCTCAGATATCCCACAGTGGCATATTGATTACTTGGAAATTTACTTGATAAGCAGCTGGTGCCCGAGGGGCACCTTGACCCACCCCTGTCACCTTGAATGCTAGAAAGAAATCTCCCATGTGAAAGTTTTCCTGGCTGCACCTGGAAGCTCACCCTCCCCAGCCCCATCCAAGGTGTTACTCAGAGCTGAAAAGTTTGTATAATCAAATGACTATATATATACACAAAGCAAGGTATTAACCCTATAATAGACTCCCTCTTAACACAGGGTATATTGCTTTTTACTTCCCCACCGTGTACCAGTTTAATCTTGCCAGTGAAGAAAGAAGGCAAATTTGATTCAGCTAAGACTCAAATTTCTTGATTTGTATAAGACCTAAGAGCCATTCACTCTCGTAATTCCTTGGCACCTTACAGTCCCAAATCTGACTACTATTCTCACCTCAATTCCTGCTAATGCAGCCTGGTGATAGTAGTTGACCGCGGCTCAGCTTTCTTTTCGATCCCTTTGCACCCCAGCTCACAATTTTTTTTTTTAAAATATATTTTATTGATTTTTTACAGAGAGGAAGGGAGAGAGATAGACAGTTAGAAACATCGATGAGAGAGAAACATCAATCAGCTGCCTCCTGCACATCCCCTACCAGGGATGTGTCCGCAACCCAGGTACATGCCCTTGACCGGAATCGAACCTGGGACCTTTCAGTCCGCAGGCCAACGCTCTATCCACTGAGCCAAACCGGTTCCGGCCACAATTTTTTTTTTTTTTTTTTGCATTTACATTTGCATTTACAGTTACCATGGACTAGCATACCTCAGGGATATTGTGAGTCTCCCTCAATATTTTCCCAAATCCTTAAGCCAACTTAGATTCTGCAACCTTTACCCAAAGCTTCATGCTATTGCAATATATTATTGACCTTTTGCTCTGGAATCAAAATGAGCAGGAAACTCTTACAGATTCCCTCACGCTCTCTCTTTTCATCTTCACCAGAGGATATGTTTATTGATTTGAGACAGAGAGAAAGAGAAAGAGAGAGAAACATGGTTTGCCTCCTGTATGTACCCACAAGGGGATTGAACCAGCAACCTAGGTATATGCCCTGACCAGGAATTGAACCTGCAACCTTTCAGCGCACAGTATGACACTCCAACCAACTGAGCCACACTGGCCAGGGCTCCCTCTTCAAGGTGCTAGATGAATGAGGCCATAAACCCTCCAGTTATATTCTCAAAGTGTTGATAAAATTGTTCTAAATTTCATCTGAAAGAAACAATGTGCAAGAATAGCTAGGAATACTTCCAAAGAGGGAATTAATGAAGTCTTGCAATACTAGATTTGAAGCCATACTTCAAAAAATATTAAAAGTGTACTATTCTTTAACATTTGAACTCTTAGACCAATAAAAATGCAGAGAAAGGTGTTAATATATGTAAAATATTACAAAGAAACCATCAGAACATAGTGAGGAAAGAAAGAGTAAACTTAATCATAAGTACCTATTTGGAGAACATTTTGAAAATATTATAGCCTTCTACTTTACATCAAAATCCAGATGGATTAGGAAAATAAAAAAACACACAAGAAAACTAGAAGAACAAATCGGTGACTATCTCTGCATGCAATGGTATCTCCAAATAAAAGCAACAGGAGTGCTCATTAAGGAACAGATTATAGACTTAACTAAAAGTATCTACGTATCTTCTGAATATGAGAAAGCAAAAGGCAACCAGAATTGAAAAATTTGCCAACAGAGTTTGAAAGAGGGAGAATAAGTAGCTTAATGTGGAAATTATTTATGCTACTATTTAAAAAATAGCTTTAAGCAGATGGACATACCTCCCTGTGGGCCAGGGGTATGGGGTGGGTCAGGGACGAGAAGAGATAAAACAAAGAACTTATGTACTATATACATAGCCCATGGACACAGGCATCAGGGTAGTGAAGACCTGGTGAGTAGGGGCTGGGATGAGGGGGGTAAAAGGGAGGAAAATGTGAGACATCTGTAATACTATCAACAATAAGACATATATTAAAAAATAAAATAAAATATAGCTTTATCAAGATAAAATTTGTATACCATACCATTCACCCATTTAAAGTTTACAATTCAATGGGTTTCTTTGTATAACCATCACAATCAGTTTTAGAACATTTTCATCACCCACCCACCGCCCCCCCCCCCGCAAAAAAACCCCTATACTCTAGTGGTCACTCCTCATTACCCCTCAATCCCCCTATACTATTACATTTGTTAAAAGCATGAAGATGCCAAGAGTAAAATGAACAAAGGCTGCAACAATTCACAGAAGGTGAAATAAGGTAAGTACAAATGGCTAATATGAAAAATTGAAGTACAATAAAAATAATTGTGAGAGAGAAATATTAATCAATTGTCTCCTTTATGCACCCTGACCAGGGATCAATCGCAACTCGGGTATGTGCCCTGACCGAGAATTGAATCCACAGCCTTTGGTGTTCAGGATGATGCTCCAACCAACTGAGCCACTGAGCTAGGGCAGTAGGGTTTTTGTTTGTTTGTTTTATATTCATCCTCAATACTTATGAGACCATATTGAAAAACATGCTTATACTGCAAGAAGGCGTGTTAAAGCTTCCCCCAAAATTATTTTACTTGTTGGAAAATATCCTAAGGGATAATCAAAGATCTGAATTCACATTTAAGCCCACTATTTGTCATAATCCTTACTTATGATGAAATGTAAAAATACATAAATCTCTAGTATATGGTTTTTTTTGCATTCATGACGTGGTATGAAATATCCTTATAGTACACTTAATGCCATGGAAAATCACTATACATTAAGTGAAGTAAACAAAATGGAAGACTACATGTAATGTGATTTCAGTTATGTTTAAAAAAATTATATTGAACACAAAGGAGCTTTCAGAATCTCCCTGAAATATCACATCTTGATATTTTGAGAGTGGTTCCTTCTAGCTCCATAAAATTGTTGCTTGCCAAATATTTATTTGGAGCGTTTTCCACATATAGGAAGTCTTACTAAGACTGCTCACGGCCAGCCTTTACTTGGGGGGAAGAGGAGAGTTGTTTTCTCTTGATTCCTCTTTCACCTACAGCAATGCTTTTAGATTTAAGCTTTAGTGCTTAGCAATGCATCTTGAGGTCTTATACTCTGGGTAACCCTGTCAGATGCTCCAACTGTATATCCCGAGTGGAGAAAATTCTTTGCAGCTCTAACCAGAAGAATACTTGAACCAGTTCTACAAGGAATTGTCAACCTGGCTTCAAGATCCCAGGATGCTTAGATTGGCAGCAGATTTGCCTCTAGCTAGCTCCTTAGAATCTATATATGGAATTTCATTTTCTGATACCAGATAAATGTTAATTTAATTGCTTGTTAGGTGAGAATGGTCTGGTTCTTTCAGCTGCATGCCAATGCAAAACAGATGTTCCCTTTAGCAGGAGGACTTGAAAATATTCATGTTCTCTGGGTAGCATCCATCTGAACATCTGATCGTGGGAGTAACTTTGATGAGCAATACTGGTGCAGGAGGGGGATCTTGTTTAACTCAAGAATTTTGTACATTTCATGGGAAGGCTATTTATGATTAGCCTTTAAGAAGGCCTTGTTCAGATGGCCTTTAAGATTAGCTAAGAAACAGAATTAGAAATCTTTTTTAAAAGATTCTCTCTTAAAAAAAAAACAAACAAACTCACAATTCTTTTTTGACTTGGCCAAGTAGCTCAGTTGGTTAGAAAGTCGTCCCAATACACCAAGGTTGCAAGTTTGATCCCTGGTCAGGCATTTACAAAAAATCAACCAAGGAATGCATAAGTAAGTGGAACAACAAATTGATGTTTCTCTCTCTCTCTTTCTCTCTCATTCCCTCCCTTCCTCTCTCTCTAAAATCAATCAATAAATATTGGAAAAAATAGGGAATGATATTTTTTAAAACTTCTTAAAAAGGATTTATTTCTGCAGAACTAATCATAGCTTAAATGTTACTGAGTATTTCAATTTACTTCCTTTATCATCTGACTTATTAGTAAACTCTTCCTGGCCCAGTCAGAATTTCTTTAACTTGATTCAAAGGAGAAATGTTCCCTGCTCCCTCCACCCCCAAAAGCTTTCCCTACTTCTTTGCCCAAAGAAAAATGCCCCCTGAGGTATGTTTCTTAAAGTCCACTGAGGGAATAATGACCACAGTTAACATTTTTTGAACTTTTAAAAAATAATTAAATGTATTGGGGTGATACTGGTTGATAACATATGAGTTTCAAGTGTACAATTCTGTAACACATCACCCGTATTAATTATTGCATTGTGATGTGCATGTTTTTACTGAACATTCTAAACACTTTGTACATATTACTGAGAAGGCTAAAAGGCTAATTCCAATGTAACCCTGATTTTTTTTGGGGGGGGGGGCGGGGGGGTACTAGCAATCTGAATCTGTGCTAGCAACCTAATGTACATTCTTGATAACCTGTAATTAAGTCACTGCCCCTTTCTCCACAAACTGGTCTTACAAGACCTGTGACCTAAATGCTCACATTTTGCAGAGGCCATAAACCATGAACAAGACACAACCCCCGGAGGGGGTTATCAGCGCTGACACCAGGCCAGGCCCTTAGATATGATCTCAAGACCCCCATCCCAACACATGGGGCTTTTTGCAAAGCCCACGAAAGGTCCAGAAGTATAATCCATATCTGGGGGACAAAGGAACCAAAAGGGCATAAAAGAAGGGCTTCCACCTTATTGGTTTGCTCAGACTTTGAAAGGCAACTCCTCTGAGACCACCAGTGTAATAAAGCTGTGTAACTCCATTTCTCTGAGCGTCGTTTGGGTTTCTTCAGTTTTCTACAACATTACCTGTTTTCACTTCACAACAATCTTGGGAAGAGTTGCTGTTAGTGCAGTGATGGCGAACCTATGACACGCGTGTCAGAGGTGACACGCGAACTCATTTTTTTGGTTGATTTTTCTTTGTTAAATGGCATTTAAATATATAAAATAAATATCAAAAATATAAGTCTTTGTTTTACTATGGTTGAAAATATCAAAAAATTTCTATGTGTGACACGGCACCAGAGTTAAGTTAGGGTTTTTCAAAATGCTGACACACTGAGCTCAAAAGGTTCACCATCATTGTGGTGGCTCAATTTACAAAGAGGGCAAAGAAGTACATGAATCTGTAACAAATGGCATCTTAAAAGATGTTTTTTCTTTGATCCATTCAGCTCCATTCTACCAACTCAACTATCCATCTCTTTCCCCAGATCCTGATCTACTTTAAAAAAAAAAAAAAAAAAAGCAAGTGCATTGAGAATTAGAAGGGGTGGAAACAAAGAATTGGTTTTTTAATCTTGCTTAAATCACCCCCAGAGGCGTGTGGGGAGAGAGAGGAGAAAAAAGAGAGGAAAGCGTGGTGAACATCGTCTGTAATGACGTGTCACCAAGGAGAGGCTGCGGAAAATCCTGAGACATAGTAGTCTTAAAAGGCAGGAGGAAAAGCCAGAGAGAGGAGTTGAGAAGCCACAGAGGGAATATTTTCAAGAAGTCCTGTCAGTCTTAACATTGGATGAAAGCATGGGAGGTTTGAGAGGGAAATGTTTTGGCATAAAATATATGGCAAGTGTCTACCTCCAATGTTCAGAGACCGTCTCGGTTTAAGTGTACTTTCCTGTGGATGACCACTGTTGCTCTAGCTAATTTAATAAACACACTCACACACAAAGAAGGGGGGGCCTTGCGGAATGTGAGGAACCAGGTAATTTTGTTTGGCTGAGTCCTTTCGGAGGGAATTATGCAAGTGGATGTATTTTGCTGAGGAATGTGAGGGGAGGAGGTACCAGCTCAAAAGACCACACACACACAAAAAAAACTGTTGGGGGTAGGGCAGTGGGGGGAACCAGGAACCTATGAAAAGAGCTTGAGGGCAAGAGAGATTCTGAAGGGAGGCTTAACCTTCTTGGTCTCAGGTGACCAACCATTCCAATTTGCCCAAGACTGGAGAGGTTCCTGGGACACTGGATTTTGAGCGCCAAGGCCAGAATAAGTGGTCATTCTGGCTTTGTCTTTCCCCTTAAATCTGAAGGAAAATCTCTATCAGTGCTTTGAGAGTGGAAGGGATGCTTTCTGGGCATTAACAATTCAGAAATTGGCCTGTAGACAGGCACAAGAAAGAACAGGGGGGCCACAAGTAGGCCCAGCCACCTACAGGTGAAGCTCCTGATTAAGGAGAGAATCCTAACCAAGCAGAGCGAGGGGATGATATCCTCTGGTGATACCTGAGAAGCCTAATCCAAACTGAGCCCAGGCCTGTTCATTCAGAGGATCCAATAAATTCCGTCTTTTATTGCTTCGGGGAGATTGAGCTAAATTGCCAACTTTTGACAATTCTGAATAAAGCTGCTATGAACCTCTGTGTGCAGGTATTTGTGTGGACATAAGTTTTCGACTCCACTGGGTAAACCAAGGAGCACGATTGCTGGGTTATATGGTAAGAGAATATTTAATTTTATAATAAATCACCAAACTGTCTTCCAAAGTGTCTGTAGCATTTTGCAATAAACGAGAATTCCTGTTGCTCCATATCTTTCCCAGAATTTGATGTTTTCAAAAACAGTGAGTGGCATCTTATTGCTTTAATTTGCAATTCCTTGATAACATATGCTGTTGAGCACCTTTTCATATGCTTATGTGTCATCTCTATATCTGCTTTGGTGAGGTGTCAAAGCCTTTCACCCATTTTAAAATTTCATTTTCTTATTGAATTTTAAGAATTCTTTGTATATTTTGGATAATAGTCCTTTATCAGTTATGTCTTTTGCCAATATCCCCTCTCAGTCGGTGACTGTATTTTTTAATGGAAAAACACATGTTAAACTGTTAAATTAATAGCTGACATTGCTCCTTGGGGATAGAGACTGTGTCCCCTTCATTTTTGTTTTTCTAAGTCTAACACAGAGCATGATACACAATAGGTACTCGTTAAAAAGGTGGTAAATGGATAAAGACAATTAATTTGTTCAATCTTGATTCATCTTTCTTAAGGGAAAAAATCTCCTTTAATATATATGTTTTCCTTTCAAATAGACAGAAATCATAACACTAGAAGGAAAAAGATATATAGATTTACTCACAACTGGCTAACATTTGGCTATATTCAGCTTGTCTTTATTCTCTCTGTGAAACCAAAGCTACTGAAAAAGTAAACACTGCACCTGAACTAAAGTGCCTGGTCATTTTCCCCTGCCCACAAATATCTCTGTTCCGGAAATCTGATCTTTAGGAATCTGGTGTTCTTTCTTCACTGCCGAAGCATGTGACTAAAGTAAGTGGAGAGCAGGTACAGTCCTTGTGTGTGCAGTGCAGTGTGCGTCTCTGGTAGGTCCAGGGCCCTTTCGTTCTCTAGGGGAAGGGAAGGGAGGAGGGGGGGGAGGCAGAGCATAGCATGTTCACTGGCCTCTGGATGCAACTTCTCCCCCCAAGCCATTTATAGAAACTCCACAAAGGGGGTCAACATGCACCTGTTTCCTACAAAGCTGGGCTGTACTTTGTTGAAGTGCAAACAAGGAAATAGGGATGGGAAGATATGTGTGTAAAAACTCGGGGGGAAAACGGACATGAATTCTTGGCTTAGGCCGAGGAACACCAAACCAGCGGGAGAGGAGAAAGGAAAGCCCTCCCCAGGAATCTTTCCACATTGCCTCGGCGTGTTAGGTGGGCTGTGAGGGTGACACGATTCAGTGCTGCTGTGGCATTTCAACACTCTGGCAGAAGCGCAGTGTCTGCGGATGAGAGATTGCCCACTGTGATTGTTACATCCATTTAAGCAGGTTTTCCTCCACCTGAGCACTCCTGACATTTGGGGCCAGATAATTCTTCGTTATGGGGGTAGAGGCCGTTCTGCGCGTTGTAGGCTCTTTAGCAGCATCCTTGGTCCCTATGCCCCACATACCAGTAGCACGCCCCCTCCTCAGCTGTGACAACCAAAGATACCTCTAATATTGCCAAATGTTGTCTGGGATGCAAAATTATCCTTGCTTGAGAACCAGTGATGTATAGGAAGAATTCAATTCCCATCAAAATGCCTGGGCAGAGCATCCACTACGTGAAAATCACTGACTAGGTATTTGATTGACCCTGGTCAAACAAATATTCATGGTTGCTATTCAGATGCACCTTAAATCTAAGGGGCGAGAGGATGAATGGATGGATGTAGGATACATCCAATAGTTAGATATGATTTCTCTTAGGAATCAGCCAGTATTAAAAAAAAAAAAAAAAACACACAGAACAACTTCCTCTCTAGCCAGTCACTGGAGGGAAAAGCAATTCTCATGTGAAGGCTGATCAAATAGTCCACCATCAAATCCTACTAAAGATAAAAAAGTAAAGATACCTATTGAAAATATGGTGGGCTTTTGTAGGTAGTTGAATACTAGTTATATCAATGACTCTCAAATACTAGACTGTTTCAGAAGCAAATAAAAGGCTTGGTATAAAATGCTTATTTGAACCACACCTTATGTTGCAAAATTTATGAGGGTGAACCAGATATAGTTGATTCTTGTTCTTCATGGTAATTATGTTCTATAAAATTACTGCAAACACTAACTTAGTGACTCCTGAACTATTGCTCCTAGAGGAAATACAGGGTTAGGTTTCCAGAAACCTTCAGTCAGAACATTTTTTGTCAACCAAAGTGCCATTGGCCCTCTATAGGTTTGCCTATTAACTTTTTTGTAAAACCAATCAGTCTCACCAGCATTAAAAATCTGCTCTTTCACATAACCCTTTTCCTGTAAAAGACTTAGCAGATATTTTAAAAAAATTGTTTTGAAGCTTCCTTATCTGCAGAACCAGCCTCTCCTGCAAGTTTAACATATTTTGTGCCTTATCGTCTTTTGAAGCCCAAGGCAGCCAGCCCTAGTGGAAGAAAGATGAACATTTCTTGACTCTGGATAACATGACCATGAATTTATTTGGCTTCAGCCTCAAAATAATGTGTTGGTTATTTAAAATTTTTAATACTTTTTTTTATTGATTTCAGAGAGGAAGGGAGAGGGAAGAGAGAGATAGAAACTTCAATGATGAGAGAGAATCATTGATCAGCTGCCTCCTGCACATCCCCTGATGAGCTCACAACCCAGGCATATGCCCTTGACTGGAATCAAACCTGGGGCCCTTCAGTCCACAGGCTGACACTCTATCCACTGAGCCAAACCAACTAGGGCTATGTTGTTGTTTTTTATAAATGTGTCATTTCATGACTCCACAAATTTAGGTGCTTTTCCATAGTTTCATCATGCTCTATAGGTGTTACTTTAGCACTAGAAGGAGTTGCCTCACCTACAAGTTGGCAAATCTTTTGCTTTCCTGGATGACACAAAGGGAATTCATCAACATTGAACTCACACCCAATAACACTGAAACTCATTCCCAAATGAAACCGCTCTAACACATATTTTCTCCAGTCTTCTTGCCCTTAGGAAGCTTAGATGGCACTTCAGCACTGCACTGGGGGGCCATTTTAAACAACAAAATCACCAAGAAAAAGTAAAAAAATGAGAAAAATAGATCATGAATGGTACTCTGTATAGAATGAGAGCTGAAATAAGAAGGCAGAGCCTCGCCTTGTTCCACCTCAACTGGGAGTGCCCACATAATATAATCCCCAGTGGATCAAAGAACACCTCTCTCTCTCTCTCTCTCTCTCTCTCTCTCTCTCTCTCCCTCTCTCTGACTCTCTCTCTCTCTCCCATTCACGCTGTGCATTCTGTGCTTTCAAGAGAGTCTTGCCCAGTAGCATGCAACCATGCGGGTTGAGCAGCTACCTGGGGCCCCCACAGACCACGTGGGCTCCGAAGGACCAAGCTTTAATATGAAACAGACACTCTGGACACTGGCCTTGGTTTTGGCCTTGCTGATGATATGGCTGGACTTTTTTCATGGCGGGACAGAGGAAGATGGAACTTGGGAAACCCAGGGTCAACTTTCTCAAATAAACCTTGCCATGCCACAATCTCCTGTGCGTGGGTCTGTTAAATGCTTTTCTCATGATCCTGTGAAACAACCTGATATTGACCTGCAACAGTACCTAAAAAAATAACAAACAAACAACAAAAACACTTTAAAAAAACCCAAACACTTTTAGTGTACTTTTCAGGGAACACAATTGTAAAAGAAAAAATCTGGAGCTCAACAAGGAGCACCAGATATTATATGTTTTCATTAAACTTTCACTAATCTAAAGTAAATGTCTCTTGATTTATACTGTTAATTTAATAAAAGGTTGTGTAGGATGAATAACAAACAGTGACACTCCCCCTCCTCCCCCCGCCCCAAAAAAAAGATGTCTGCATCCTAATCCCCAGAACCTGTGACTGTTTTACCTTTCATCATAAAAGGGACTTTGCAGATGTATTTAAATTAAGGGCCCTGTTGCAGAGAGATAATTTTGGATTTTCTTGGGTAGGTTTGATGTACTCACAGAGTCTCCATATGGGAGAAGTCAGTCAGAGAGAAGGCCATGTAATGACAGAGCAGAGATTTGATGCTACTCTGCTGGTTTTAAAGATAAGGAAGGGGCCATGAGCCAAAGAATGTGAGGAATGCAGTCTAGGTAGAAATTAGAATGAGATGAATTTTTCCCTCAGGAGGAAACAGCCTGTGGTCACCTTGACTTTGACTCAGTAAATCTGATTTCAAACTTCTGGCTTCCAGAATTGTAAGGGAATACACCTGTGTTGTTTTAAGCCACTAAATTTGTGATAACTTGTTACAACAGCAATAGGACACTACTATAAAAGGGAAAGATGAAGTTTAAATATTCCTATTCTTTTGAATTCTTTGGTTTGCTTTTCATGGTGACATAGAAAAGCTTTTTGCTGGAGTCACTTTTAACGCAAAGATGATCTGCATTCAACAGACTTATTCCTTCTTGCTTTAATGATATAGGCATTTCACTGAAGGAGAAACCAACACTTTGAGACTAACACCTTATTTTAAATTAATAATAACCATTTTTCCAATTATAAAATTTATGCATGATTCTTGTACAAAGTAGATAAAGCAACAGAAAATCTCCTTTAATAACTGTGAGCATCTGCTATTGAGGTTTCCTCAGAGCTGCTATGAGCAATGCTTGCATGGCTGGGAATTCTTACCTCATTGTATGGCCTGATAGACCCATGTGAAAACTAGACTAAGCACATTTAGCTTCCAGCATGTCACTATTTCCAGCATTATTTACCAGTTTTTGGAAACAAGGAAAAAAAGGTGGGGTAGTTTCTTCCCTTCCTTGCCTCTCTTGCATTTGGCATGAGGTCAGGCCAGTGGGAGGATCAGTGTTCACTGGAACGTGTATCAAGCTCTTGAAGTGATCCTGACGCATGCTCTAGATTGAGACCCACCGGAGGAGATAAACATTTATAGACAGGAAAAGAGGTCCACAATATTATGAGTTAAATAAACACAGGTTGCAAAAGACTATCTATAGTGTGACCCTACTTTTGAATATTCATATATGAATGTGTAGAAATAGATCTGAAGAGATGTACATTAAAATGTTGACAATCGTTATCACTGGGTGGGTGGGTGGGTGGGGGAGGTCACACGTGATTTCATTTTTTTAAACATAAAATTTTATTTGTAGTGCTCTTAAACATTTCTATGTGAATACAAATTATTTACATCATTTTAAGAAAGAACAAAACAAATATTTTCCATGTACCCTGACTGGGAGTCAAACCATGGTCTCCTGATTCATAGGTTAAGGCTCAACCACTGAGCCACACCTATCATTCCTGGATTGATTTCTTAAGGAGAAGGAAATGAATGAAGACAGGATGAATGAAGATAACCAAAAGTAGAAGGACACTCCTATAATCAGCTGAAAATATCAAATATGAATAATAAAGAACCCAACAACTGACCTCATATAAACAGTGCTATGTAGAAAGTTTGATCTGAGTATATACGAGCCTCCCAAGAACTTTAAAACTCATCAACATCCTTTTTCTAGGGTCAGAGTGTTAATTAGGACAGAGTAGAAGCCATTTGGCCCTAAGTTGTCTCTCCAGTCATGTCTTCCAGGATATTTCCTGTAGCTCATGCTCCAGCCACCTCAAGGTTTTTCATTACTTTTTGAGCCCAAGGCTATTTCTGCCTGGAATAAGCCCTCTTTCTTGATGTTTACTCCCTCATCAGAGCAGAAACAACTCACATGCCTGTGCAGCAGTGTGATCTGATGAGAATTAAGTTTACTCTTCTATTTTGGCACTTCCATTTGTTTGTTTATTAGTCTATATTTTGTTTCCCACCCACCAAACGGGAATTGCTTTGAGGGCAGTGATCCTATTTTATATGTTTTTGCATTTCTAATACCTGGCATAATATTCAACATGTAGGAGGTGTTGAATAAAGAAGCCAAATGAGTGATTTAGTTAATAGGAATTGAATCAAGTCCCTTCAATTTTCCTTGTTGCTTCAAAGGGCACGAATCAAATACAATGGAATAGCACACATGAGAGCATTGTTTTCACAGTTGGGATGATGGAGTAGATGACAGTTACGTGGGGCAGGAAAAATAATTTTCTTCCTATCCTTCTAAGTTCTTCTGGCTGATCTAATAATCAGATTGTCATGAAACAGATTAACAGAAGAAAATGACCAAATTTTTACATAAATACATATGGTGGCTCCCTAAGAATATGGGCCCGAGAACACATTGGGTAGTTAAGGCTTCTCTGCCATTCTGGACTAAGGTTAGAGAGGCAGGGGTAGTAGTTTGGGACTCAAAGGGCGGGAAGGCAATTCACATGGTGATGGAAAAGCAAACAGTAGGAAAACATAAATGTTTGCTGGGCCATCTTTAACAATGGGACACAGAAAGCATTTTGGTCAAATGGGCCTCCTTAGGTTCCTCCCTGTGTATCGCACCTGGCTCAGATTAAACTATAGAGAGTTATACTAGCTCCCTTCTTAGGGCAGGCCCTCTATCTAAACTCTTTTAGGCAATAAGGAAGAAGATCAAAGGTTTCTCCTGAGTCTTTTGTTTCTTGAAAATAAGCAGCTTAAGGTAATCGCCATCCCACAAAAGGCCTATTTTGTGGTGACAAACTCTGGTCCCCCTAGTTACTAATATCATGGCTCTTGAGAGTCCCATAATCTCACTAGGGAAATGCTGCAAGAGGCAGAATCAAGAAAGAATGGCAGGACTCAGGAATTCACTCAAAGGAAGCACAGAGAAAGAATACACATAGCTGGAATTCCTGGAGATGAGAAAAGAATGAAATGAAACAGAAAAAAAATGTTGGAAGGTGTAAAACAAGAACAATCTTGCTTGCAATATTGAAAGAGATTAAGCTACAAACTGCGAGTACATCCTCAGGAAAAAAATACGAGAAGAAAAGTTACTGAAAGTCAAAACTAAAGAAAGATTCGGATGGGCTTCAAAGCCGAAAAAGACAAGACCAGTATATAGGGGACAGTGTAGGTCTGGTGCGTACTTGTGCCCATCGACACTTGGCAGCAGAAGTCAGTGAAGCAACGGTTACTGTGTTCTCAAGGAAGTGGGAACCCCAGCTGCTCTGCGTGTAAAACAAGAACTTAGGGGATATGGCTACGATGACCACCTGTCCCTGTTTGGCTGGGACTGAGAGGTTGCCCTAGAAACAGGACTTTCAGTCCTGAAACCCAACAGTCCCAGAATAATGAGGATGGTTACTCATTGTGCACATAGCACTTATAAAATTTTCATGAAAAAAAATTATATGGGGAACAAGCAAATAAAAGGTTCATTGATCAAAACCTAGCCAACCAGGAGAAGAATCAAAATTGAGAGGTCAGAAATAGAAAAGATTTGTTTTTTTAAAAAAAAAGATAATTAGCATAGAATATATATATATATATATTTTTTTAATTAAATCTTTATTGTTCAGATTATTACATTTGTTCCTCTTTCCCCCCCCCCATAACTCCCCTCCTCCCAGTTCCCGCCCCACCCTCCGCCCTCACTCCCCACCCACTGTCCTCATCCATAGGTGCACGATTTTTGTCCAGTCTCTTCCCACATCTCCCACACCCCTTTCCCCCCCAAGAATAGTCAGTCCATTCCCTTTCTATGTCCCTGATTCTATTATAATCAACAGTTCATTCTGTTCATCAGATTATTTATTCACTTGATTCTTAGATTCACTTGTTGATAGATGCATATTTGTTGTTCATAATTTGTATCTTTACCTTTTTCTTCCTCTTCCTCTTCTTAAAGGATACCTTTCAGCATTTCATATAATCCTGGTTTGGTGGTGATGAACTCCTTTAGCTTTTCCTTATCTGTGAAGCTCTTTATCTGACCTTCAATTCTGAATGATAGCTTTGCTGGATAAAGTAATCTTGGTTGTAGGTTCTTGGTATTCATCACTTTGAATATTTCTTGCCACTCCCTTCTGGCCTGCAAAGTTTCTGTTGAGAAATCAGCTGACAGTCGTATGGGTATTCCCTTGTAGGTAACTGAGTTTCTTTCTCTTGCTGTTTTTAAGATTCTCTCTTTATCTTTTGCTCTTGGCATTTTAATTATGATGTGTCTTGGTGTGGTCCTCTTTGGATTCCTTTTGTTTGGGGTTCTCCGCGCTTCTTGGACCTGTAAGTCCATTTCTTTCACCAGGTGGGGGAAGTTTTCTGTCATTATTTCTTCAAATAGGTTTTCAATATCTTGCTCTCTCTCATCTTCTGGCACCCCTATAATTCTGATGTTGGTACGCTTGAAGCTGTCCCAGAGGCTCCTTACACTATCCTCGCATTTTTGGATTCTTTTTTCATTTTGCTTTTCCGGTTTGATGTTTTTTGCTTCCTCGCATTTCAAATCATTGACTTGATTCTTGCGCTCCTCTGGTCTGCTGTCGGGCATCTGTATAATATTCGTTATTTCATTCCGTGTATGCTTAATTTCTAGTTGGTTCCCCAATATAAGATCGAGGGTCTTATTAGTTTTCGTGTAGATCTCATTAAGTTTATCGGCAGCTTCTAAACAGTTCTTGAGAGACCTTAAAAGTGTGGTTCTGAACTCTATATCTTCCTTTGACAATTTTGTCCTGTTTCTTTGTCTCCGCATTTTGTTATGCTTCCTTGGTGCACCCCCTAGTGGTCTTTGTTCGCAGTCTTATAGTTAAATCTTGATTGTTGTAGCTAATTCCAGGGAGGGTTTGACCTCCAGGCCAAGTGGCTATGAGAATCAGCTGTGTCAGCAGTGAGAGAACTTCTGTCCTCTAGGGAGGTGCTAATCTAGCCTTTGCCTGAGGCTATCCGGCAAATGCCTCTGTGCAGGGCTTGGGCGGGGCGGGGCGGGTCGCACAGGATCAACAGGGTGGGCCGGAGAGAGCAGTTATGGCGGCTCTCAGTCCTGTCCCCAGGGGCTCTGCCTCTCTGAGTCCCAGCACCCGCTGCAAAGCTCGGAGAGAAAGCTGCACTGGCTCTGACCGAAGCCAGACAGTCCCGCCCCTCCCGCCTGAGTCTGGGTCCCTAAAGACTCGCCCGGGTCTGGAGCTCAGAGTCTGTGACTCCCTCCCGATTGAAAACGCCAACCGCGCCCTCCACCGCCAGCCCGCTCCGCGCACTCCGCACCTCAGAATTTGACTTCAGCACTGCGCCTCCTCTGAGTGTCCGTATGCGTTTCTCTTTCCTCCTAGTTGTAGGACTTCTACTCAGCCAGCGTTCCTGTGGTTCTGGGTGATGTCCCTTCCGTTTTTTAGTTTCACTTTTGAAGTAGTTGTTCAAAGCAGCAAACTCCGGCGTTAACCTATGCCGCCATCTTGGTTCTCTCGGCATAGAATATATTTATGTATAAAATTAAAATAACAGTGGAATTTATAATTCATTTATAATTTATAAATTCAGTGTAATTTATAATATAAGCTTCATAAACCTTAACAATGTAAAGCTAACGTTGTTAGCTTACAAATACAAATGGATATTGGAAAATGGAGAGTGGGATGGAGTCAGAAGATCGTGTACTATGGCAATTTCTTTACCTTTCATAATAGGAAGCAGATTCTGTCAAAAACTGAAACAAGTAGGGAGAAAGAAAGAAAGAAAGAAAGAAAGAAAGAAAGAAAGAAAGAAAGAAAGAAAGAAAGAAAGAAAGAGAAAGAAAGAAAGAAAGAAAGAAAGAAAGAAAGAAAGAAAGAAAGAAAGAAAGAAAGAAAGAAAAGAAGGAAGGAAGGAAGGAAGGAAGGAAGGAAGGAAGGAAGGAAGGAAGGAAGGAAGGAAAGAAGGGCCCTAGCTAGATTGGCTCAGTGCATAGAGCAGTGGTTCTCAACCTTCCTAATGCCGGGCCCTTTAATACAGTTCCTCACGTTGTGGTGACCCCCAATTTCATTATTACAAATTGAACATAATTAAAGCATAGTGATTAATCACAAAACAATATGTAACTATATATGTGTTTTCTGATGGTCTTAGGTGACCCCTGTGAAAGGGTCGTTCAACCTCCAAAGGGGTCGCGACCCACAGGTGGAGAACCGCTGGCATAGAGCATCAGCCTGCAGACGGAAGGGTCCTGGGTTTGATTCTGGTCAAGGGCATGTACCTCAGTTGCAGGTTCCTCCCTGGCTCAGGCTCTGGTCGGGGCACATGGAGGAGGCAACCAATCAATGTGTTTCTCTCACGTCAACATTTCTCTCTGTCTTTCCCTCTCTCTTCCACCCTCCCCAAAAAAATCAATGGAAAAATATCTTCGGGTGAGGAAGGAAGGAAGGAAGGAAGGGAGGGAGGGAGGAAGGGAGGGAGGGAGGGAGGGAGGGAGGGAGGGAGGAAGGAAGGAGAGAGAGAGAGAGAAAGAAAGAAAGAAAGAAAGAAAGAAAGAAAGAAAGAAAGAAAGAAAGAAAGAAAGAAAGAAAGAAAGAAAGAAAGCCATGTGACTCCAGTTTCTTAATGGATTTACTGAACCTCAGAAGAATCTTTCAGGAATGAACTTACCTGTGCAAAGAAACATCTTTTTTAAAATTGCACTTTAATATTCCTATTAAAGAAATATTAAATTATAATCATTTATCTTAAAAATAGCATGTTTAGTATATGCTTTTTATCCTTTATCTATCTTTATTTGCCTCACTAGCAGTATAGACATTTTGAGAATAGTGGTTACTAAAGACTGAGATTGCTTGTTCCTATGTTTGCAGTTGGGGTGGAGTTGGATAAAAATGCTTCTTTGTGCTTTTTCAGTATTTTTAAATTTAAAAACCACTGCGATGATTCATTTTATGTGTCAACTTGGCTAGGCCATAGTACCAGACATTTGGCTCAACATCATTTTAGATATTTCTGTGAAAGTAATTTTTAGATGACATCAACATTTAAATCAGTAGACTTTGAGTAAGGCAGATTATCCTCTATAATGTGGGTGGGACTCATCCAATCAGTTAAAGTTATTAATATAAAAAGACCTATCTCACCAGAAAAAGAAGGAATTCTGCCAGCAGACTGCTCTTTGGATTCGAATTGCAACTCTTCCCTGGGTCTCCAGTGTGCCAGCCCACCCTGCAGATTTTGGACTGCCAGCCTTCAGAATTGCATGAGCCAATTCCTTAAATTCCATCTCTTTCTTTCACTCAGATATATAGCTAGATAATCATATATATAGGGTGAAGCAAAAGTAGGTTTACAGTTGAGAGTTCATGAAACACAGTTTATTCTTATATTATGTTATTAATTATTGAATTATTTTCCATAAGAACAACTATATGTATATTAGGCTATTTCTTTAGAGAATCTTGATTAATACAAGCACATAAAAGACATCTATAATTTTGATAAAAATTATAGTAGTATTTCCTTTTTTTAAAAAAATTAAACTTTTATATGAGAAAAGAAGTTCAGAGAAATTTGAAAAAACATCCAAGGGGACTTCTACAGACCCCTTCCATAACCAGTTAGCAGTGGAGCTGAGACCAAATACTACAAATGACTGATTCAAAAGCTTAGCCTCCTTTCTACTATGTTGTAATGATTCCTGTATAATTAGCTACTGAATTATGATATAGAAACAACAACAAATGCTTAGAGAATACAGAATATGAGGTAGATCCAAATGGCTTAATAGAATTACGAGAGGAGAGAAACTGTGATGTATTTTAGGCCTTAGAAGAGAGAATGAGCAAAATGTATCTGTAAGTGTGGGTGGTTGTGGGACAGATGTATTACTGAGTCAAAAATAAATCAAAGTATGAAGAAGTATGATATTACTTTTATTATATAAATTTAAATTTTTTTTCTTATTGATTTCAGAGAGAGAAAGGGAGAGGGAGAGAAAGATAGAAACATCAATGATGAGAATCATCTATTGGCAGCCTCTTGCATCCCCCTCCACTGGGGATCGAACTAGGAACCCAGGCATGTGCTCTGACTAGGAATAGAACTGTGACCTCCTGGTTTATGGGTCGAAGCTCAACCACTGAACCACACCAACCAGGCTTATTGTATAATATATATATATATATTCTACCTAATAATAGACAAACATGGTAATTGACTGTACCTTCGCTACACCTCCCATTGGCTAACCAGCGTGATATGCAAAATAACCGCATATATATGTGTATACACACACACACACACACACACATATATATATATATATATATATATATATATATATATATAGAGAGAGAGAGAGAGAGAGAGAGAGAGAGAGAGAGTATTATAAGAATGCAAGGGGTCCCAGGTTCGATTCCAGTCAAGGGCATGTGCCTTGGTTGCAGGCACATCCCCAGTGGGGGGCATGCAGGAGGCAGCTGATCGATGTTTCTCTCTCATCGATGTTTCTGACTTTCTATCCCTCTCCCTTCCTCTCTGTAAAAAATCAATAAAATATATATTAAAAAAAAAAGAATGTAGGCATGTGCTGAATGTGTGTGTGTGTGTGTGTGTGTGTGTGTCCATGGGCTTATATTCTCATTGGTGTGTAAAGGAAACCTCCCTTGCATCTCTAGGAAGAAAAAGCAATCATTATGCTTCCAAGGCCTGAGCCCGCTTTCCCCTGAGGAGCAAGTGACTATGTTTGTGTTACTAAAAAGTGATGGTACATTAAAATGTTTCAGGCAGGTTTCACAAAAAAATGTTAACAGTACTTTTTGGGATGATAGGGTGATAAAAATACCTTTCTTTCTTTCTTTCTTTCTTTCTTTCTTTCTTTCTTTCTTTCTTTCTTTCTTTCATTCTTTCTTTAAAGAATATTTTGTCTCCTATAGTGTTTGCATTGTTTTTAATCATATGCATATATTACTTTTTGTAATAATAATAATAACTAGTCTAAATTAAAAAGGAAAGGGGACTTAATGACACTGAACTGTACACTTAAAATGGTTTAAAAGCTAAGTTTTATGCTACACGTATATTTTACCATGAGAGAGAGAGAGCGAGAGAGAGGGGGAGAGAGAAGGGAAAGGGAAGGGGTGGAAGTCCTAGAATGATAAATAAAATACTAAAAACAAATGCTAAAAAATTGTTCTACTTTGCCCCAAATTATTCAAGTGTCTATGTGACATGTGCTAAAAAGAAGAAAAAAAGGTGCTACTTGAATAACTGTAAAGAGAAACCTTTGGCGACAGTACTTTTGCCATATTCCTGCCTCCAAGTTGGTTCTGTGGTTGGGCTAAAGCAGGGGTGGGCAAACTTTTTGACTCAAGGGCCACAATGGGTTCTTAAACTGGACCCGGAACAAAAGCATGGATGGAGTGTTTATGTGAACTAATATAAATTCAAAGTAAACATCATTACATAAAAGGGTATGGTCTTTTATTTCAATAGTTCTATTCATTTCAAATGGGCCGGATCTGGCCCTCGGGCTGTAGTTTGCCCACGGCTGGGCTAAAGGGAAGCCCTGACCAGGTCTGCTGAGCCCCTTCACAAAAACCGTCTCTGGATTTGAACTTCAGCAGGTCGCTCCCAGGAGCTGCCAAGTGGGCAGCATATTACATCTGGAGATGTGCCCACATTGTTATTTCCTTCACTTTTCCATTAAAATTGAGACAAAATATGAGCATTCCAGACACCTGGCTTCCCAACATTAGAACTGGCCGCCAGCCAACTTCACCTGGCCAGGTGCTCACCTGAGTGGAGAGGAGGGAGCTAAGAAGGCAGGGTCCACAGACTAGGCTATTGAGTGGGGAGAGAGGTGCCTGGGCTGAAACAGCTTTCACTGCGGCCGGGCCAGAGTCATCTAGAATAGCTGGGTCTGATCCAGTCAGGCAGCTGTCTTAAACTTCTAATGGCTTCACAATCTGTTGAGGAGGTTCCGCCTGTGCCTGTTGCATCTCTTATCTCCCTCTCGGGCCTCATTTCCTGGCCCCTCCTTATGTCAATCAGACAGGACTCCTTCACCAGCTGTCCTTCACCCTCGCTGCTTCCCTGCATGGAGCGGACAAGACCTGATTGTGACATAGTATTTAAAAAATTGTAGTGCCCTAGCCAGTTTGGCTCAGTGGATTAGAGCATCAGCCTGTGGACTGAGGGGTCCCAGGCTCAATTCCTGTCAAGGGCAAATACCCAGGTTGTGGGCTCGATCCACAGTAGGGGGCATGCAGGAGGCAGCCAGTCAATGATTCTCTCTCATCATTGATCTTTCTATCTCTCTCCCTCTCCCTTCCTTTTTGAAATCAATCAAAATATATTTTAAAAAACTGTGTATGTTATATACATAACAAAATTTAGCACTTTTGACCATTTTCAAGTGTACAATTCAGTGCCATTAAATCAAGTACAACTACGTCAAGTGTAACATTCATGATGTTGTACTTGACGTAGCCTTCTGATGCAGGGGACATTTTGAGGTAGCCCATCTGATGCAGTAATTTTTCCCCAACTTGTTTATTTTTAAAATTTATGAAAAAACAGAGCAATGTATAGCCATTCACCTAGATTCTCCATTTATTAACATTTTTCTTTATTTTTTTTCACTCTTTCACAGTGTATACTAGTTTGTTCTTGCTGAAGCACTTGGGATTAAGTTATAGACATCATGACAAATCACTTTTGAATGCTTTTCCATGTATCTCTGAAATGCAAGGACACTGTTTTTCAAAGCACACAGGCCCTTGTTTGTTTATTTTTACAGTTCAGGACCGAAAGGTCACATCATATTTAGTTGTCATGTTTCCTTAGCATCCTTGAATCTGGGACACATACCTAGTCTGTGTGTGTGTGTGTGTGTGTGTGTGTGTGTGTGCATGCGTGTGCTGGCACATGTATGTGTCTTTCTGTACATTGCTACTCTGAAGAGTCCAGGACAGTGTTTTGAAGAATATTCCTTGATTTTTTGGGTCTGTTTCTTTGTGCTTGGATTCAAGTTAAGCATTATTGGTACGAAGGCAATTGTTTGACACCAATTGGTGTACAGCAATTCAATTGTGGTACTAACCACCTGGAGTTAGCATAGACTCCACAAGTAGAGGGCATTCTCCCCAAAGACTGCCTTCACTTAAGATGCCAGCTGCAAGATCAGGGGATCCCCAGGCCACCGCACTCTAACCAACTTGCCTCAAATTCAGGGATCCTTAGGACCCCCTTGTGTTCAATAATTCCCTAGAATGACTCACAGAACTAAAAAAATGCGATTCTAGGGGAGGAAAAATAATTTCCCCTCTATCCTTCTGGGTTCCTGGCCAAGACACCCCGTAATAAAAGTCAGATTAACAGGAAGAAACTATACAGAAGTTAAACAACATGCATATCTCCAATATACATGGGAGCAACTCCCAGAAATGGCCCAAGCCCCACCTTAAATACCATCTTCAGCTAAAGACAAAAGAAAATATCAAGGGTGGGAGGAACCAGTTATTGGAGGTTACCAGGCAAAGCACAGCAAACAAGATTGTTTGCAGAGTTAAGTAGGCACCTTCTCCATTTATGAGCTTCTAGAGATTTAGTCAACTTTTTCTTCCTGGTACAAAGAGGGAGACACCCTTACAAATGAAGATTTCCCTTATAAATGTGTCTCTTACAAAAGAGTAACTTCTACTTGGTTTTCAGAGTGTCTCCCACATCTGCTGTTTTTTAAAATAACCAGTTTAAGATAATCCTTATGCCAAAGCATATTTTGGGGTGTCAAATTTTGTTCCCCTTCACTATACTTATTATTATAAAAGCTACAACCCAGGAATGGCCAAATGAGGTGAGGTCTGGGAGAGTCTTAAGCACACAGCTTCTGTGCCATGTCCCTCTGGAATCAGGGCACATCACCTTCCTGGGGCATCAATGTGTTCACCAAACAGGAAGTTCCACTGAGCTACAGTGTCCAGAAGTTTTATTGGCGTTTCGTCATGTAGGCATAATTGAGTGAATCATTGATCACATGATTGAGCTCATCCCTCTTCCCTTCCCCAGAAGTTCTGGTTCAAAGTTCTGACCTTCTAATCTAGTGGTTGGTCTTTCTGGCAACTAGCTCTCATCCAGAAGTTATCTAGGGCCCATCATGAGTCTTTTATTTTATTTTAAATATATTTTTATTGATTTCAGAGAGGAAGAGAGAGAGATAGAGATAGATAGATAGATAGATAGATAGATAGATAGATAGATAGATAGAAACATCAATGATGAGAGAGAATCATTGCTCGGCTGCCTCCTGCATGCCTCACACTGGAGATTGAGCCCACAACCTGGACATGTACCCTGACTGGGAATTGAACCATGACCTCCTGGTTCATAGGTTGCCGCTCAACCACTGAGCCATGCTGGCCAGGCATGAATCATCTTTTGGCATAAACTAGGTGTGATCCCAGAGGTTCATGAATAACAAAAACACTTCAACCACTAAAGAAATTTCAAGGGTTTTAGAAGCTCTCTGCTAGGAACCATGTACAAAGACTAGACAAACTAGCTATAACAATAAAAGCATAATATGCTAATCAGACCGAATGTCCTTCTGGATGACCTTCCAGACGAAAGCCAGGGCTGTGAGGGAAGCCTGGGTCCCAGGTGCCAGAGGGAAGCCGGTGCCAGCAGCCAGGGGGCAGGAAGGCCTACTCTAGCATGAATTTTGTGCATCGGGCCTCTAGTATATGATATAACAGCGATGCAGCTTAAGTGTACTCCTACATTTACTACATTAGGAGGCACATATTGTCAGTCCCATCTTTGCTGATATCAAATTTGGTAATGGTTGCCATATTTCTCCATTGTAAAGACATTTTAGTTTTTTTAATTGACAAATAATATTTTGTGTGATATTTTGACTATCCAATTTCTCAAAACCTTTCACTCAAAAGTTTTAACATTGATTGATAATTTTTTGCTGAATTCGCTATTGCAAAATGATTATTTTCTAATTCAATAATTTCTTCTACATTTATTTGTTGGCACTTTTCTGTAAAGAAGAACTTTCTCTTTGTCTTTACCATGCTGTTAAAATTTTTAAAAAAATATTTTTTTATTGATTTTAGAGAGGAAGGGAGAGGGATAGAGAGATAGAAACATAAATGATGACAGAGAATCATTGATCAGCTGCCTCCTGCATACTCCCTACTGGGGATTAAGCCTGCAACCTGGGCATGTGCCCTTGACCAGAATCGAACCTGGGACCCTTCAGTCTGAAGTCTGATGCTCTATCCACTGAGCAAAACTCATTAGGGCTCTGTTTAAATTTTTTTAAATGTATTTTATTGATTTTTTACAGAGAGGAAGGGAGAGAGATAGAGAGTTAGAAACATAGATGCCAACACTCTAGCCACTGAGCCAAACTGGTTAGGGCTAAATTTTTTAATAAAGTATCATTATGAATAGTTTCCATTACTCTTTATTTTTATATTCAAATTACCCTAGATTTGTCCAGTGAAAGTCCCTTCAAGCCTTGTCCCATTTTGAGTACCCAGTTACTCTTTGGCCAAACATGGTGTTAATGATGTTGTTATGCAATCAGGCCATTTGATGCAACCTAATAAGAAGTAAAACAACGATTAGTTATCATATTGTAAGTGAGTAAGTGTTCCTCTCTCACTGAGGTGTTCTCCATCATCAACTCTATCCTCTACAGGAGAGGCACCCACACGAAGGGGCTGTCTGGCCTGGGCGAAGAACGTGCGGGCATTAGACACCAACACAGAGATCACAAATAGCCGAAATGTCACTTCCTAGGGCATTCTTGGGATGTTCAAGCTGATTTTCCTGCTCCTATTATATGTTCACACAACATCCTGTCTTTTCTTTTGTTTATAATGTGTCACATTGGGAATTACCTTTTCAGTGTCTATCTATCCTACTAGATGGAAAGCTCATAGGGACAGGGCACTGCTGGTGTTGATTATTTTACTTCATAAAGCCTGGTTAGGTATAGCATTATTTTGAAATTCAATTTTCCTTGGTGCCAAATTATTCAATTTTTTAAATCCTTACCTGAGGATATGTTTTTATTGATTTGAGAGAGAGAGAGAGAGAGAGAGAGAGAGAGAGAGAGAGAGAGAGAGAGAAACCACGCTGAGAAACATCAAGCAGTTGCCTCCTGTATATGTACTAACTGAGGATAGAACTTGCAACCTAGGTATGTGCCCTGACTGGAAATCGAACCCACAGACTTTTGGTGTATGGGACAATGCTCCAACCCACTGAGACACCTGGCCAAGGCAAACATTATTCAAATTTAAGTTCATGTATGACATCATTCTTTTTTATTATGATGAATGCACTTTGAGAAAGAGATAAGACACATGAAGTACTTGTTAAGAGAAATAGGTAACTGTGGGTTAGGTTTGACAACCTTCTTCCAGTTTGTGGCACCTGCCAATCCCAAAACATATTTCACTCACATTGCATTTTAAAAGTCACAGGATAATCTTTTCTATAAAGCTACATAAACATACTATTTGAAAATTCTCGATATAAGTTGAGGGGATGTATCTAATAGTGGTGAAGCAATTTCTTAAACAAAGTCATTGAGACTTTCTGTACAGGGTACTTTCGACTACAAATGACAGAGAATCCAATTCAAAATAGCTTACTTAGAAAGAAAATTATTATTTTATGAAATAAGATTCAAAGATGAGTTGGTTTGAGGTTTGGATAATTTTTTTCACTTTTTCTCCTTTCCTGCCCACACATATTAATCTTTACTCTAGCTCACCCATGATGACAAATGGATGCCCTGCTTTCAGATACCACATGCATCTGAGCAAAAAAGGAACCCTCTCTTCCTCTGTGTTTCTTTAAATATTCTAAATTTACATAAAATTCCCTCTTTATTGTGCAGTTGAGTTTTGACAAATACATAATTATGTAACCAGCCCCACAATCAAGAAACAGAACAGTTCCATTAAACACCAAATCCCTTCGTGCTGAAACTTTGTAGTTAACCCTACCCTCTAACCCTAACTCTGACAACCACTTCCTTGTAATTCTAACGTGTGTGCAGTGGTGTATCATTGTAGCTTTCATTTGCATTTCCCCAATGCATAATGATTTTGACATCTTTCCTGTGCTTATTTGCCATCTATATATCTTCTTTAGTGGAGATTCTGTTCAAAACCTTGCCCTTGTTTTTATTGTTGTTTTTCCTCACTATTGATTTTGAAAATTCTTTGTATACTCTGGATACAAGTTTTTTTGTCATACATGTGTTACCAATATATCCTCCAAAGCCTGGGGATTGTCTTTTCATTCTCCAAATACTATCTTTTGTGAAGCAAATGATTTAATTTTGATGATGTATAATTCATTAAATTTTTTCTTTCATTGATTATATTTCTGGTGTCATATCTAAGAAGTCTTTTAGATTTGCTTCTAAAAGTTTTGCAGTTTTACATTTAGGTCTGGGATCCATTTTAAGTTAGTTTTTGAGTGAAGTGTGAGGCACAGATTAAGGTTCAATTTTTTATCCATTTAATTGCCTTTGTCTCTTGGTCAAACTTTATAGACTTCATTTGAGTGGGTCTATTTCTGGACTCTATTCTGTTCCCATATGTCTATTCTCTCACCAGTATCTGTCTATCTTGATTAGTATAGCTTTAGCATATTAAATCTTGAAGTCAGATAGTATGAGTTCATTATCTTTATTTTAAAAAAAATTGTTTTGATTATTATAATTCCATTGCCTTTCCACATAACTCTTAAAATCAATTTCTTAAAATATATTAAAAAATCTGTATGATATTTTGATTGATATTGTGTTGAATCTACACATCAATTTGGGGACATATTAACAATATTGACTTTTTTTAATCCATGAAATCAGTATAATGCACCCTTTTAATTCAAGAAAATATCCCTGGTAGACCTCCCTCATGTCTCATGAACTTGAATAGATCACTAAGTACAAAGTCAGCCATTGTCATGAAGAGTAAGACTGACATGACAGTGTTTTTGAAATTTTGCCTCATGACCCAATAATGTGTTGGAAAAATCAAATGTAGTGGGTCAGGATCACCATTAAAAAATAAATTAAAAAGAAACATATCAAAACAGAATGCACAAGAAAAGGATAGATATTGTTTTATTAAACTTTCTTTTCCATTTTCTATAAAAATTATATAGAGTTCATGTGTGTACTGAGTTGCCATATGAAATTTATTTATTACTCTGAGTTTTAGTCTAAAAAGTTTGTAGTCTTAGATTTTATTCTGAACTAGGGATAGAGTTGCCCTCCCTGAAGAGTAGAGATCAGAACAAAATATGGGTCCACTATTTGAAAGAGAGGAAGATTAGACATTGAATACTCAAGCCACAGATCTTGCCATGCCCATAACATTTGTTCTTCCCTTCATGGTGAACTCTCTGTCTTTCCATACTTTTAGTCTTTGGTTGATGAAAACATGCCATTTTGCCCAAATAGAGGGATCACAGATACTCATACAAACTTAACTAGTCTATTGCTGTTTAAAAAGGAAAAATGGCCGAACCAGTTTGGCTCAGTGGATAGAGCGTCGGCCTGCGGACTAAAGGGTCCCGGGTTCGATTCCGGTCAAGGGCATGTACCTGGGTTGCAGGCACATCCCCGGTGGGAGATGTGCAGAAGGCAGCTGATCGATGTCTCTCTCATCGATGTTTCTAACTCTCTATCTCTCTCCCTTCCTCTCTGTAAAAAATCAATAAAATATATTTTAAAAAAAAAAGGAAAAATGGTTCTCTTTTGGAAACAGGAAGCAAAATTGGAACAGTGATCCCTGACAATAATTGCTAGACTTAAAAAAAAGTTCCATATTTCAGATGGACATTAACAGGTAACTACACTGACAAAACAGAGAGAATACTTTTACTCAGCAGTATAATATCAGCATACTGACACTATTTAAAACTGTAAATGTATTATATTAAATCCCAGCTAATTGGTTATGTAAGCTGTAGGCCAAAGGTCTATGAATGTAGTTTGGTGAATTCTCAGAATCAAAACCTTTGAAGATAAGAAAGGAATTTTGTTGTGGAATACCATTTCTTGGCACTTGCCCTGTTATACCAAGTTCTTAAAAGGCCACAGCAATTTACAGAACTAGTTTTCTGTCAACTTACAATTCATAATTTGGTAATCACTTCTAAATGTCAGAAAATGAAGATATTTCACAAACCCTAGAAACAAATTGCACTTTTAAAAGTTTACCACTAAACACTGAGGTAAATTTCTCAATTTAAAGAGGCCGGCAGTTAGGGTTGTGTGGTCCCTTTAGTACAAGGATGTCCTGCACGATCTACCGCACAGCTCCCCCCAGGATAGGAATAGACTAGATTTGACTAGACAATTCCCCAGACCAACGCAATATCAAATCTGTTTCTAATTTGGTCAGAGGTTTTCCTGCAACAAAAGATTCCTTTTTCCTTGGTTGTTTTCTTTACTAGAAAATTTCATGGGACTCACATAACCACCCCCATTGACTTGTATATGTGTAGAATAACCTTTCAGGTCCACTCTTTGCATCACACCTGGTTATTAGGAGCCAGTTACATTTTTTTTTTTTTTTTGGCTGAAGATCAGGTTACTCAATTGGTAGATATAAAGGCATGTTTGTTTCACCTCTATACCAAAGAGTGTTCAAAGTGGTAGAGTGGAGGCAGCGGCAAAAGCCCCAAACGAAACAACCAACTCCGGGAATCTATTTTTCAGCTTAGAATAAAAATCCCCTTTTACTCCTTTCTGATTAATTTTGATGCTAGCTAACTTTTCAAAATGTACACATAAGAATGTACTTAAACATAAGGTCACCACACAAGTTAGTAGAAACTGGGAAATTCCATCTTCGATGAACACATCGGCTAACTAAGCATCTGCTAGATTCCATAGTAAATCCAAGAGGCTTATGATTTCCAATGTCATACAACGCTGCATGAAAATATTACATAAGCATATGGCACCTCCCTTCCAGATGATCTGTGAGACAGCTGAATAACTTTGCATTATCCGGGTTAAATTTATCTTCTCCCCAAACAATATAAACATCCTCTAAGCTTTTCCATTCCACAGTTGTTTTTCCACCCTGGTAGGAGGTTTGAAGCATGGCCTCAGTGTACCTTGGGCTGAGGTGTTAGAGACTTATTCCTACCCAGTTCCATTAAGTGCCCATGCCTTCCTTTAAAATCACAGGATCAGAAACACCGGATCTGGAATATCATTGCTTGTCAAAGTTAATGACATTTTTAGATGTTTGCCTCAATGGAAGGAGGAACTTGGGAACTAGGGGAATGTGGTAAGATAAATATGTAGTATTAATGGCTATAATGTATTCCTTGTTTATGACATCCATGGCATCATACAACATTTTACATATGTTATTTTATTTGAATCCATACCTGTGAGGTAGTTATCATTTATCCTTCAAGTATTTTGGAGGTTTAGTAAATTAACCAACAGCACATATCAACTATACTCTTAACCTTAGCCTTCTTGAAGGTGTAGTTGTTTTGTTTCTTATTATACCTGCACAATTTAGAACAACACTTGGAACATGATGGTTCCTCAATACTTATTTATTGAATGAATAAATAAATGAAAGAATGTATTAATCAGCATGAAAGAGCTAGGATTAAAATATGGGTCTTTCAGAATTTGTGGTCTTTTCTCTTACTCTCTTTCTACCATATTCCATAGCATCCTCACAGGGTAGGAACGGCTGTCCTGGCATGATGGCTTCCATGCTGAGCCTCCTATTGGCTTCTCTTCCTGGGAGTGAGGCTGTAGAGCCCAATGGGCAGCAGTTCGCACCTGCTAACTCTGGCTTTTGATTTTGTCTAGGGCATATTCCAGCTATTTCCTCCTAGAAAGTGCTGAATTTGGTCACCTTTGAGTCCTCTATTGTGGGGAAATAGTAAAGTGGGCATTGTAGCACAGGGAAACAAGTTGGTGGTGAGAATAAACAGAAGAAAATGAAGTCTCAGCCCCATACCTAGGAAACCGACAAGATGACACAAACTTTTGAAATAGCATGAACATGTATGTTCCCTTTTTCTTGTGCCACTGCTGTTTATCAGCAGTTCTCTCAATTTGCCGAGAAATAGGGGGTAGGAGGAAATCACACAATGCAAATGAAGACATTAGCATTCAGATGAGGTGAATCATATTTTTTTCAAAAAGAAGATCAGGCCCCAAGTGGGCAGAAATGATAGAAATAATAGTAATCCTTGTGGTTGTGATGCCAGACACTAAATAGGTCTGAGGCTGCCTGTCACTACTTGAGCCAAATTAAGCAGAGACAGGGTTGAATCATATGAGCATTTATTCCAATACTGCCGGCAGCGTGGGGAGAGTAGGCAGTCAACCTGGAAACTCGGCTCTGCTCCACCCTATATAGTCAGGGAATAATCATTAAACAACTGTGTCCTATTCTTATTCCCTGCCCTTCCCCCCTATCAGTTCAAAGAGAAAATATTAGTTGCATTGTTGATGACAGCGGTTGGTGGAAGGGAAAGGACCTGGTGTCCACTTCCTGCCCAAGGATTCTGTACAGAGTGGAATGTGGACATTTCTGGGAATTGGCTAAGTTTTCTTTCTAAGGCAAAAGGGAAGTGTAGCAGAGGAGAAAGTGCCAAGGCTTGCACCAGAGTAGGAGGGGGCTTGGGATTCTGGCTCAGGAAATGCCATCACCACTGCAAAGGGGTGTGAGTTGTGTAAAGAAAATGAGCGGTAGAAAACCAAGATGGCGGCATAGGTAAACACCGGAGTTAGCTGCCTCGAACAACCACTTCAAAAATACAACTAAAAGACGGAACGGACATCACCCAGAACCACAGGAAGACTGGCTGAGGGGAAATTCTTCAACTAGAAGGAAAGAACAGCATACGAGACTCAGAGGAGGCGCAGTGCGGAAAATTCTAAGGTGTGGAGGTATGCGCGGAGCGGGCTGGTAGCTGAGGGCGCGGTTGTCATTTTTAATCGGGAGGGAGTCTCAGATTCTGAGCTCCAGTTCTGGGCGAGTCTCTAGGGACCCAGACTCAAACGGGAGAAGCGGGACTGTCTGGCATCGGTCGGAACTCAAGGGCAGCTTTCTCTCCGAGGTTTGCAGCGGTTGCTGGGACTCTGAGAGGCAGAGCCTCTGGGGATGGCACTGAGAGCAGCCATAACTGCTCCCTCCACCCGCTCTGTTGATCCCCTGTGACCCGACCCGCCCAAGCCCTGCGCAGAGCCATTTGCCAGATAGCCTCAGGCAAAGGCTAGATTAGCACCTCCCTAGAGGACAGAAGTTTTCCCGCTGCAGACACAGCTGACTCTCACAGCCAGTTGGCCTAGAGGTCCAATCCCCCTAGTATTAACTACAACAATCAAGGCTTAACTACAACAAGACTGTGCACAAAGACCACTAGGGGGTGCACCAAGAAAGCATAAAAAATGCGGAGACAAAGAAACAGGACAGAACTGTCAATGGAGGATATTGAGTTCAGAACCACACTTTTAAGGTCTCTCAAGAACTGTCTAGAAGCCGCTGATAAACTTAATGAGATCCTCAAGAAATCTAATGAGACCCTCGATGTTATGATAAAGAACCAACTAGAAATTAAGCATACACAGACTGAAATAACGAATATTATACAGACTCCCAACAGCAGACCAGAGGAGCGCAAAAATCAAGGCAAAGATTTGAAATGTGAAGAAGCAAAAAACACCCGACCAGAAAAGCAAAATGAAAAAAGAATCCAAAAATACGAAGATAGTGTAAGGAGCCTCTGGGATAGCTTCAAGCGTACCAACATCAGATTTATAGGGGTGCCAGAAGATGAGAGAAAGCAAGATATTGAAAACCTATTTGAAGAAATAATGACAGAAAACTTCCCCTTCCTGATGAAAGAAATAGACTTACAAGTCCAGGAAGCACAGAGAACGCCAAACAAAAGGAATCCAAAGAGGACCACACCAAGACACATTATAATTAAAATGCCAAGAGCAAAAAACAAAGAGAGAATCTTAAAAGCAGCAAGAGAAAGAAACTCAGTTACCTACAAGGGAATACCCATACGACTGTCAGCTGATTTCTCAACAGAAACTTTGCAGGCCAGAAGGGAGTGGCAAGAAATATTCAAAGTGATGAATGCCAAGAACCTACAACCAAGATTACTTTATCCAGCAAAGCTATCATTCAGAATTGAAGGTCAGATAAGGAGCTTCACAGATAAGGAAAAGCTAAAGGAGTTCATCACCACCAAACCAGTATTATATGAAATGCTGAAAGGTATCCTTTAAGAAGAGGAAGTAGAAGAAAAAGGTAAAGATACAAATTATGAACAACAAATATGCATCTATCAACAAGTGAATCTAAGAATCAAGTGAATAAATAATCTGATGAACAGAATGAACTGGTGATTATAATAGAATCAGGGACATAGAAAGGGAATGGACTGACAATTCTTGGGGGTAAGGGGTGTGGGGGTGCAGGAAGAGACTGGACAAATCGTACACCTATGGATGAGGACAGTTGGGGGGTAAGGGCAGAGGGTGGGGTGGGAACTTGGTGGAGGGGAGCTATGGGGGCAAAAAAAAGGAACACATGTAATAATCTGAACAATAAAGATTTAATAAAAGAAAAAAAAAGAAAAAGAAAAAGAAAATGAGCGGCTGCCTGCTGGAATGGAAAGTGAGGAAGTTTGGGTGCCTGAGAGAGCTGGGTTTGAAGTTCTACTCCAAGTATTGGTTTTGTGTCTTAGGATACGTCCATTAGTATGCCTGCACAGAACCTGTAACTGCTTGAGAAAGCAGTATAAAATGTGCCCTCAAACTGCCAATGTCATTCTTGTATGGCTCACAGGTGGATTTTACTAATAATGCTTGGTCATGGTAGCTTCCTATTTTAAAGGGCTCTTCTTACTAAATATATGTTCTGTTCTGTTATTTTCCTGCTGTTGAAGCAATGTATATGTCAAGGAGCATGAACAAATGTTTTGCTTTTTTTTTAAGTTTTACAATTAAAGAAATCATTATTTAAAGCATTTCTTCTTGTAATTTTGGTTGCTAAAGGGCACTGCTTTAGTCACCCGTCTTGATTACTATTTTCCTCTGATAACTCTGCTTCTCTGTATAATGGGAGATACATAATCATTATCTTTCTTGATATGTATTAGGTTCTAAATACTCAGTAGCTATAGTGATGATGACAATGGTAACAGAGGCTCTGTGAGGCTGAAGTTTTTCAAAGAAGCAGCATTCCAACCTACTAACAGAATGGACAGGCTGCTGCTACTTATGCAACAAACAGAGAGAGCTTTCTTCTTCAACGGCAAAATCAAAAACAGAATTGCCTTCCATAACCACTGCCCCGTTAATGAGTTTCAGCACAATGGTGTTGAAAAGTTTTAGCACTTTTAGTTAACTCCATCTTTTTTTGAGGTAAGTTTTTACCCTAAAATAAAATCACTATATCACTTACTTTCTTTTAGCACCTATCACCCAGTCTCACAACTTTTCTTATTCAATCAATGACTAAAGTAAGCTTTTGCCAATTAACATTTTATAGTCTCTGCTTACTTTCAATTTACCCTCTATTATTGGAACTTGCTTTCAATGAATTATTTTTTTCTATTTGTGGAAATCACTTGGGTAGAGATAGAACACATCATAGTTTTTCCCATTACAATTCATGGAAATATTTTTTCATATTATGGCTTATCAGAACATCAGGGTTTACAAGAATGAGTTAAAGTCACTAAGTGAAGGATAGATTGGAGAGATAAAAAGATTTATCTTCTGTGTGTGATATGTTCTATCAACTCCATGTGTTGAAAGCCTTTGTGAAGAGAGAAAAGCGAAAGACCATTTAGTCTGCTGACTTTTGGACATGACATAAAACATGATAAGCTTGGGCATGAATATCACACCTTTTTGTTAGTCTTCCTATCTCATTCATGTTCCAGTCATTTTCAATCCCTTGTACTGTTTCTTTCTGTTGTTCCTGACCTCTAGCTATGAGGGTCCCAGGCAGCATTGTGCTGGTTAATGTTCAACAGCTGGCTCTGTGGAGGAAAAAACTCTGGTGCGCGGTGTTTGCCAATTTTCATGGTGCAAATATTTCCACTGTGGCTGATTTCAAGCCATTTGCATGATGTTACTGAATGGGGGCTGGGAAGAGATATGCGTAGTCAGCTCTCACTAGCAAGCTAGTGCCAGTTCCAGCTCACAACTGGCCCTAGGATTTAGCAATCAGTCTCTTTCTTTATTTGTAGTTATTTCCTTGGTGATCTCAACAAATTCCATGGTTTTAAATATTATCCATATGTTGATGAATCCCAAAGTAGATTTAATGCCCAATCTATCTCATTTGCTCATATTCATATCCAACTGACATCTTCATCTGAACATCTCATAGGCATGTGAAATTTAACAAGAACAAAACAGAACTCTTGATTTCACCCCTGTTTGCCTCTAAAGTCTTCCATCATTTCAGTGGATGGCATCATCATTTGCCTAGTCATTCAATTCTAAACCCTCTTTGATTCATTCTTTCTCTCATATACCCCATGCCCAACTCATTAGCAGGTCTTATTAGCTGTGCTTTTAAATTCATTGCAAATCACATTGGTGTGCATCCACCACCTCGAGTTTCTGTGTGTAATGTAAGCATGATTTTTTTCAAGTAGTGGCATCCCAGCCTCCACTCTGTCCCTCTGCAGTCAAGTCTCTACATGGTAGGCAGAGAGAACCTTTATAATGGAAATCATATCCTCATGACTCCTTTGTTTAAAACACACCAAACAGAAGCATTATTTACAACTAGAGGCCCAGTGCACAAATTCATGCATGGGTGGGATCTGGCTGGCCCACCCCGATGGGGAGGAGGGGCCTCGGGCAGTTGGCCAGCAGGCCCTAACCCCTATTGGGGTGAGGGGGCCGATCGGGGGCTGGGTTGGCAGGGGGAGGGGAGCCAATCGGGGCCTGGATCAGGCTGGTTGGCTGCCACAGTGCACATCATAGCCACTGGTCATTCTGTTTGTTCTGCCCGTTCCACCGTTCAGGTCACTGGGCTTTTATATATAGACTAGGGGCCCGGTGCACGAAATTCGTGCACTGGGTGTGTGTGTGGGGGAGTGTCCCTCAGCCCAGTCTGCCCCCTCTCACATACTGGGAGCCCTCAGGCGTTGACCCCCATCACCCCCCGATCACTGGCTCTGGCCCCCACCCAGGCCTGAGGCCTCTGGCCCAGGAATCATGCCTGGGCAGGGGACCCCCATCTCCCTCTGATCGCTTGCTCCACCCCCCACCCAAGCCTGACGCCTCTGACCCAGGCTTCAGGCCTGGGCAAGGGGACCATCATATCCCCCCAATCCCTGGCTCCGCCCCCCACCCAGGCCTGATGCCTCGGCCAGAGGAGTTGACCCTCATCACCCTCCAATCACCAATCACCAGATCGGCCCCTTGACCAGGCCTGAGGCCTCCGACAGAGGTGTCAGGCCTGGGCAGGGGACCCCCAGCTCCCCGCGGTTGCAGGCTCCGCCCCTGCCCAGGCCTAACGCCTCTGGCCTAGGCGTCCGGCTCGGGCAGCGGGGACCCGCAGCTGCAGCGGACCCGCGATCATGGGCTTCGCTTTAGGCCCAGGCAAGGGACCCCTAGCTCCTGGGACTGCCAGCTTCGACCGTGCCCAGCTCCCATTGCTGGCTCCACCCCTACTTCCTGCTATCACTGGCCAGGGCGGAAAAGGCACCTGATTCTCCGATCACGGCTGGGGGGCAGGGCAAAGGCGGCCCCAGGGCCACCTTTTCCCTGTCCCCCAGCTCTTAGCTCCCCCCTGGGTTTCTGATCACTGTCAGTGGCAGGGGGCTTCTTCCTGCTTTCCCTTTCGCCTCCCTGCATTGTGCCTACATATGCAAATTAGCTGCCATCTTGTTGGCAGTTAACTGCCAATCTTAGTTGGCAGTTAATTTGCATATAGCCCTGATTAGCCAATGAAAAGGGTATCGTCGTACGCCAATTACCATTTTTCTCTTTTATTAGATAGGATAGATAGCCAATATATGAAAGCAAACTTGGTGTCAATCAGTCAATGAATAAAATAGATATGGTATACACACACACACACTGGGATATTGCTTAGCAATAAAAAGGAATGAAATCTAGCAATTTGCAACAACATGAATGGAACTAGAGGCTATTATGCAAAGTAAAATAAGTCAGACAGAGAAAGACAAGTACCATAGGATTTCACTTATATGTGGAATCTGAAAATACAAAATAAATAAAACAAGACAGAAGGACCCATAGATACAGAGAACAAACTGGTGGTTGCCAAAGAGGATGGGGTGAGGTGGGGAAATGAGTGAAAAAAATATGGTGAAGCAAAAAATAAAAGGTTGAAAGGATTAAAAACATATGCCATGCAGACAGATGTGGCTATATTAATATTGGGCAAAGTAGACTTCAACACAAGGGATATTTCAGAGATAAAGTTTGTTATTTCTGAATGATAGTCATTTCATCAAGAGGCTATAACAACCCTGAATTATATGCTCCTGATGACAGAGCTTCAAAATGCATGAAGTATAATTGGCAGAACTAAGGGAGAAATAACAAGTCCACAATCATGGCTGGAAGTTTAACAGCCCTGTGTCAGTGAATTGATATAACTAAATAAATCTCAACAAGAATTTAGAAGATCAGAAAAACTGTCCAACTAACTTCGTTTTTCAGTCATTTACACAACCCTATACATAACAACTGCAGAAAACACATTATTTTTGAGTGCATATAGAACATTCATCAAACTAGACCATATTCTTGATTCTAAAACAATTTTTAAAAGAATTGATATATAGAGGATATATACTTTAAGCACACACTGATTGCTTTAAATTAGAAAAGATGACAAATATGTAGGTAGAAAATCCCCCTATTTATTCATTAAGTAGCACATTCCTAAAAAAAAACATGGTTCAAAAAAATCTCAAATGATATTAGAAGCTATTTCTAACTGAATGATGAAAGAAAGAAAGAAAGAAAGAAAAGTAGGCAGTGGCAAAGCTTCAGGTAGGGCTGTTGTTTCTCAGTATCGCAGATCACTATCTTAAAAAACTTCAAGGGAAGTGGCCTACTAGGAACCAAGAAGCAGAAAATAAATAAGTCCCCCCCCTCCCCCCCCCCCCCGCCGCCCCGATCCATTAACTTTTCATCACATTCGGTATAAAATTCAAACCTGGCCTGTCCCATGAGGCTCTACTACTTCACCTGGCCCTGGCTACCTCTTCAGTTTCAGCTTTTTCCCCTCTGCCATTTGCTTACCCTGCTCTAGCTGCACTGGCCTGCTTGCTATTAGCAATACACCAAGCTTGTAACACCTCTGGATTTTTTCCAGTTTTGTATCCTTTTGCATGGAAATCTCTCCCCAGAGTCCTATTCACCATCTTCACATAATCAGCTCATTTCACTCAGGCTCTTACTCAAATGTTACCCTTTAAATAAATAAATAAATAAATAAATAAATAAATAAATAAATAAATAAATAAATAAAAATAAATAATAATCTACACTAATAAAAGAGAAAAATGGTAATTGGCGTACGACGATACCCTTTTCATTGGCTAATCAGGGCTATATGCAAATTAACTGCCAACTAAGATTGGCAGTTAACTGCCAACAAGATGGCGGTTAATTTGCATATGTAGGCACAATGCAGGGAGGCGAAAGGGAAAGCAGGAAGAAGCCCCCTGCCACTGACAGTGATCAGAAACCCAGGGGGGAGCTAAGAGCTGGGGGACAGGGCAAAGGCGGCCCTGGGGCCGCCTTTGCCCTGCCCCCCAGCCATGATCAGAGAATCAGGTGCCTTTTCCGCCCTGGCCAGTGATAGCAGGAAGTAGGGGTGGAGCCAGCAATGGGAGCTGGGCACGGTCGAAGCTGGCAGTCCCAGGAGCTAGGGGCCCCTTGCCTGGGCCTAAAGCAAAGCCCACGATCGCAGGGCCGCTGCAGCTGCGGGTCCCCGCTGCCCGGGCCGGACGCCTAGGCCAGAGGCATCAGGCCTGGGCAGGGGCGGAGCCTGCAACCGCGGAGAGCTGGGGGTCCCCTGCCCAGGCCTGACACCTCTGTCGGAGGCCTCAGGCCTGGTCAAGGGGCCGATCCGGTGATTGGTGATCGGAGGGTAATGAGGGTCAACTCCTCTGGCCGAGGCATCAGGCCTGGGCGGGGCCGGAGCCGGGGATTGGGGGGATATGATGGTCCCCTTGCCCAGGCCTGAAGCCTGGGTCAGAGGCGTCAGGCTTGGGCGGGGGGTGGAGCAAGCGATCAGAGGGTGATGGGGGTCTACACCTCTGGCCGAGGCATCGGGCAAGGGGCAGAGCCAGCAATCAGAGGGGTTTGGGGGTCCCCTGCCCAGGCCTGACGCCTGGGCCAGAGGCATCAGGCCTGGGCTGGGGGCAGAACCAGTGATGGGAGGAAATGAGGGTACCCTGCCCAGGCCTGACGCCTCTGTCAGAGGCGTCAGCCTGGGCAATGGGCCGATCCTGCGATTGGAGGGTGATGGGGGTCAACGCCTGAGGGCTCCCAGTATGTCAGAGGGGGCAGGCTGGGCTGAGGGACATTCCCCCCGCCCCCCAAACCCAGTGCACGAATTTCATGCACCGGGCCCCTAGTAATAAATAAATAAATAAGTGTGTGTGTGTGTGTGTGTGTGTGTGTGTGTGTGTGTGTTTACTGATTTCTATATTCCTCTAAAGAGGAAAGGAGAAGGAGAGATAGGAACATCAATGGGCTGCCTCCTGCACGCCCCCTACTGGGGATCTAGCCTGAAACTCCGGGCATGTGCCCTGGCCAGGAATTAGGATTCGAACCTGGGACTTCTTGGTCCATGGGACAATGCTCAATCCACTGAGGTATACCAGCTGGGCAAAATGTTACCCTCTTAGGAGAAGCCTTCCTTCACCCCCACTCTACCAACGCCATTCCTCTCTATCTTCTTTCCATGCTCAATTTTTTTTAGAGCGCTTCTTACTATCTGATTTGTTTTATTTACTGGTTTGTCCCCATAAAGACAGGCACTTGTCTTGTTGAGTGTTGTATTACCACCACCTATAAAGATGCCTTACACATAGTAGGTGCCTAGTAAATATTTGATGAATGAAAAAATATAATGAGAAATGCAACTGTTGGCAGTAAAACAGCACCAGATGCTAGACAGGTGGAGTCAGACTGGATCTTGGTTCAGCAACCTCCATATTTGAGTTCTGACTAAGAAAGAATTCAGAACCAAGACTCAAACGATAGGAGAAAGTTTACTTAGAAAGTCACAAAGGTAGAAGAAGTGAGCCATTGGAGAAATGGGCTCAGGAAACAAGTTATAGAGGCAAAAGAAGGGCCCTTGGAATTTAGGACTAAGTAAGAGAGCCACAAGGAAAATGCGCCTGGGGCAGGGAGTGAGGAAAGGTTCAGGCATGCTTAGAGGGCTGCATTGGATCCTCCCTCCTGAGGATATCTATCTCGAGGTCTTAGGGGAGGATCCCAACAGAATATTCAGCAGCTTTCCATGAGTGTCCTTTCTGGGTTGTGATCTTGACTGATTGGTCAGCACCGGGGTGATGACTCAAGGCAGCTGGTCCTGATGTCAGCCACAGCATTGCTTATCTGGTTTTACCACATTTCTGGGCTTGGAGTTGAAACACAACTGAAGCCTAAATGTTATCTTTAGGGGTTAATGCTTAAGGAAGTGGTCCTGCGAGTGCCCACATGGGAGTCACATGAGGCTCCTCTTCAGCCCCTTGTTCCTTCTCCAAGGGGGTCTACTGCACGACTAGTGAGATTCCAGGGGAGGAAAGGTCAGGGAAGGGTCTGAATCCCATGGCCAGCAAAATTAAAGGTCAGGGGGACTAAGCCACATGACCAGCAATATGCTAGGGGAGGAAGATTACCCTGGGGGCGAGGCCCTTCTCCTCCCTAGTTTTGCCCTTTGCTAGGCACCTGGGACTTTCTGCCCTGGTGAAATCGTCCTTAGCCGGTTGTCCTTGTTCTGATCATGTCTGTCTAACTGCCTACCTCAAAACCATCTACTCCCACACAGATTGCTGTTGGTAGCAAGGGTTATAACCTTTCTCTGGAAAGTAACTATTTTAGACTTTGTGGCCACACAGTCTGTATCACAATTACTTAACTTTGCATTTGTAATATGAGAGCAACCATACTATAGTCACTTAAGAGAATGAACTTGGCCATGTTCTAATAAAACATTATTTACAACACACACACACACACACACCAGAACAAAACAAAACAAAACAAAAACAAAACAGACCCTAAGCCAGATTTGGCCTTTGGAATGAAGTTTGCAGACCCTGGTCTAGATGACCATGACTGCACTATTCTGTTATCTTCATTAAGATGACCTTGCTATTCCACTGTCTTTATCACTATGACTTTTCTATTCCAGGAAATTCTTGTTCAAGATAATAAAAATTGCAAACAGTGGAAAATTCTCACTGAATGAACATCAAACTGTTCAACTTTAAAAAAATTGTTTGTATTGATTTTTAGAGAGAAAAGAAGGGAGAGGGAGAGAGAAACATAGGTGTGAGAAAAAAACATCAATTAGCTACCTCCTGCACACCCCCTACCAGGGATCGAGCCCACAACCCAGGAACGGAATTGGCAATCTTTCGGTGCACAGGACTATACCCAATTAATAGCTGGTATACCACCCAAGACCAGACTGTTCAACTTTTCATTAAATAGCATCAAGTGATATTTTGTTTCCAAGACTCCTCAAAACTTACTGCAAAATCTTCAATTTGTTGTGTCCACCAATCCTAAATGATTATATCACAATCCTGCATTGAAAGACCTGCCTTTAACCCCAAACCTCATAAATACCCCAATCTGGCTCTCAGAGATGCTGCTAGGACTCTATCAAGGTGATAATGTTCCCGAGCGCAATAAGCAATAATCTGAGTTCTTTGCTGGTTTTTCCAAGGAGTCAATCATAATGAAAGATAACCCCAGAGGAGGTTATCATATTGTTTCTGCTACATGTTGCTTCTGCTATCGTCATGCCTTGGCCCGAAATCAAAGGAAATATTCATTAATTCTCTCATTCGACAAATGTGTATTGAGATCTTGTTACACAGCTGCCCTCATACCAGTCAGTCTTGATATGAGGGCATAAGTACAAATTAGACAACTTTCTCTAGGTAAACATAATGGAAAAAGTCAATCTTTCCCCCACTGCTAAATAACTTTTGTGTCTACTTTTTTGAACTTTAAAAAATTGTGTCCCTGGAGATTTTGACAGGGAAAGAAAAATACACTCTTGAAAAACAAGGACTTCTTGGTTTGCCCTAAGTTTTTTATATCTCTTTTTCTCCAGTCTCTGAAGTTCGCTGATCCGGGCGTCTGCGAGTCACAGTGCATATGGCCAAGAGCTCTCTGGAGGAATGCCAGGCACGGCTGAAACATCAACTTTCTGACTACTTGGGGGGAAAGCAGACCTCACTGCCATCATCGTTCATAAAAACTCTGGAATTTATTTGCACAAAGAGCTCATTGAGAGCTGACAGTTCTGCTACAGCCATTCCTTTATTCCCATAAAGGAAGCGTCAGAAAACCCAGCCGCCCTGCTTTTGCCATTTCTGCAAACCCAGTGTTTGAAAGTCTGTGCCTTGTGGGTAATCAGCAGGCCTGGCTTCCCACATGGGGGAAGGCCTGGGGACAGGCTTGAGTCAGGGCCTAACTCTGCCAATTGAGGCAAGTCTCTGAGCCACCCAGGGCCTCCATGCCCTCAGGTTGGAAATGCACATGGGGAAAAAAGGAGTACCTCTCCTAGCGGAAGCTTGTGCTAAGCAGCTGGGAAAATGGAGATTAAATTGAGTAAATCTGGAATCTTTTCACAAATGTCAGTCATTATTTTGTCATCAAGGCAGTGTTTGGAGCTGTCATTTTAGCAGTTCTGCAAAAGATCCCTTCTTCCCCCCACATCTTCCCCATATTGCCAGGATTCCTGTTAATAGGAAAGCAAGCTTTATTTGCTCCCTTCTCATTTGTAGTCTTTTAAAAATGCAGGCACTTCCTACAAGGCACAATACATCAAAGTAACCCATACTAAAATACACGCAGCTGCTCAAATGCTTTCTTTCTCCCAGAAAGGATCAGGTGGCTAAGGACAGATAATGACGAGTTACAAAACACTTGGGAAAAGTCATTTTGAAAAAGGAGAAATGGCCACTGAATAATAGAATTGTGGAAGTCACGCAGATTATAAGGATCAGTGGTTTGGGTTTTTGGTTTTTTTAAGTAATTTATTTCTTACATTTTTGGTTAATCCTCACCCAAGGATATTTTCCCACTGATTTTTAGAGAGAGTGGAAGGGAGGGGAAGAGACAAAAACACTAATGTGTGCCGGGACCCAGGCACATGCCCCAGACCGGGATCTAACCTGGGACCCTTCAGTCCACAGGCTGACACGCTATCCACTGAGCAAACCAGCCAGGGCTCACGTGAATCTTAGGCAGGTTCCTTTTCTGTAACACAGAAGAAAAACAGAAAGCTTCTCACTCACCATCACAGCCTCATGCTCATGTCTCCACAACCCACAGGCCGGTGGAATTCCGGGCTCCGAGGAACGACGTTTGTGAACCTCTGGGGTGCAGCCTCTACCTAACATAGCGAAGGCCACGGCCTCCCAGACGAGAGATGGAAATGTCGTTGACTCTTGAACACCACAGGTTTGAAGTGCGCGGGTCCACTTAGACCCTGACTTTCCCCCCGTAACTCCAGTCCTCCAGTTGTAGCCGTGGGTTTCGCACCTGCAGATTCAACGAACCTGCAGATAGAAAACAGTCTTTTTGCATTCCCAAGCACGGATTCCCAACCTCTGCAGAAAATACTGTTTTCAGGTCCGTGGTTGGTTGAATTTGCCGATGCCAAGGGCCAGCTATAGTTAAGTTTTTGGGGGAGTCGAAAGTTATGCTCGGATTTTCGACTGGGGTGGTGTTGCTGGCCCTAACCCCCGAGTTGGCCAGGGGCGGCTGTGCAGCCACTCTCCTCATTAGTGCTCGCAAACCTACAGAAGAACAAAATAAACAGCAGCAGCATTTGAAATCTTACCATATGCCTGGCTCTCGGCTAAGTTCTGCGCATTCTCTGATGGAGTCTCCAGAACAACCCTGTGAAGCAGATACCATTTTCCTTCGTATTTTACAAATGAGGAAACTGAGGCTTAGAGGGGATAAACGTCGTGGTAAGAGACTCCATCCTCTATTTCCTCTCATTATATTGTTTCCCTGGAGAAAACGTTTTGCCTCTTTCTGGCTCTTAACACCACAAATGTCATCTAGCATTTGTGTCAATTCTAGATTTGAATAGAGTTTTGGCTGCAATACACATTGACTTCTGTCAGGACTTATAGTTTAGAAGAAAGAGAAAGAGGTTGAATTAAGATAGAAAGTTCTTTCATGGGTGTAACAAGTAAGTGAGTATACGTCTTAGGCACAAGATGAGGTCCTATTTCCCTCCTGTGTTGCCAACTCTGGAGAGAAATAGAACCTCCTGATTTATTCTTTCCAGATTTAGCACAGCTTACTGAATCAAAGGGGAGGGGAAAAGTTGACATACTGCAACAAACAAAATACCCCACCTTAAAATCTGAAATTCAGATGGGAGAATGACTCTGCGAAGCAAAATGGCATTTGGGCCCATTTAAAAAAACACACGCCCACAACTTAGCTCATTGTGGAAACTTTGAAGTGATCTCCAGCAGAAAGAGAAGGAGAAAAAAACAACAAATGAATCAGAACATTCTTATTTTTTTTTTCAGTTTCAACAGCGTCAGAGGAAGAAGTGAAAAATATTTGATTCACCGGCAGGAGCAGATAACCATTTCACATTAGTCACCAACAAAGCCATCATTCATTTGGTTCTGACAGCTATGGGCTTATAAAAGTAATATTTTAGAGAGCTCTGAAAATTCTGCCCAGCGAGGAGCTAGCCTCCCTTAGAGATAGAAAGATGGGAAAATGGAGCAGCGGACAGCAGGCAGTTCATGCTGGCTTTAATGGTGTCGTCTCATTCCCGTCCGTTTGCAAGAGCTCTTTGTATGTTAGAAACTAACACTGAACTTGGCTTTGGCATGACAACAGTTTTGAACCACATTGCTTTGTCAGTGGATTTTTACCTGGCACGTTTTCCAAATACGGGTTTTTCATTTGTTTATGTTCAAAAATGTCTTTTTAAAAGTAGCTTTTGGGATTCCCGTCTCAGTTAAGATGGTATTTTTCATCTCTGCATTATACATGCCGTAGGTTTTTACACACTTTTTAAAAATTTGCCTCTGAGCCTTCATTCTTTATGCAATTTATACCACTTTGTATTTTGTGAGATGTGTATACTTTCATTTTCTTTTTGTGACTTGATAGTTATGTTAGCATTATTTATTAAATAACCTATTCTTATCTCCTTGAGTTGAAATAGCACTTTTGTATAGTGTTAAGTTCCCCCTGTATACTGATATATCTTTCTGGATTTTCTGTTCTATTCCACAAATCTATTTTATTTCTCTACAGTACTATATTTTTTCTATATTGATTTTATTATAATGCCTTTTAATGTGTCCTCCCTTACTATTTCTCTTCTTCATACATTCTTGGCCATTTATTTTTCTATAACAATTTAAAATATCCTATTTGATGGTAGACTGAATAATACTCCTTCCCCCCAAAAAATTTATGTCCACTTCCTAGTCCCTGAAATCTGTGAATGTTACCTTATATGGCAAAAGGAACTTTGTACATGTGGTTAAGTTAATGATTTTGAGATGGGGAGTTTAGCCTGAGTTATCCCGTGGGTACAATGTAATCACAAAAGTCCTTACAAGAGGAACACAAGCGGAGTCAGAGTGGAAGAGAAGGTGATGTGATGACAGCAGCAGACCTGAGTGATGCGCTTGGAAGAGGGGCCACAGCCAAGGAATACAGGTGGCCATGGGAAGCTGAAAAAAGCAAGACAGTGAATTCTCCCCTCGAAGCCTCCAGTAAAAACCACCTTTGCTGACACCTTCACCTTTAGCCCTGTGAAACTCATATTGGACTTTTGACCTCCAGAACTGTAAGACAATGATTTGTATTGTTTTAAGATACTAAATTTGTGATAATTTGTTATAGCGGCAATAAAGCAATGTTGCAATAGAAATCACATTAAATTCATATATTAATTTTGTGAAAACTGACATTTCCATGGCATTAGTTTTTCCATTTTAGAATATAGTCTCTCTTTTCATTTGTTCAAATCCTGTTTTATTTTCTTCAATAAATTATATATATTTTGTATATTTTTATAACTATAATATATAATCATATAATGTCATATTATATACTACAAATATATATGTACATATATATATTCATATGGGATTTGTTTTTTTCGTAATAAACTTATCCTGAAATATTTTATATTTTGCCATCATTGTGAATAAAATATTTTTCCATGTTTCTATTTCTACATAATTATTGTTTGGATTCAGAGAATATTTATTGTTTGTCCACTCATGTTACAAATTTTCTTACAACCTATACTTGGTTTTTGTTTTGTTTGTGTTCTGCTTTTTTTCTTTTCTTGGGTAATGATCACTTCATTAGCAAAAACAGAGTCCTATTCCTATTTTCAAATGTTAGGTCAAATATTTACTTAAAAATTTTTAAAAAATATGTTTTTAATGACTTTTAGAAAGGAAGGGAGAGGGATACAGAGATAGAAACATCAATGAGAGAGAAACATCATCAATGGGCTGCCTCCTGTAGGCCCCCACTGGGGATTGAGCCTGCAATCCAGGCCAGTGGAACCTGTGACAGGGGGGCTCAATTATGTACTTTTGTTTTTTTTTTGTTTTTTTTTAATTTCTTTTTTTTTTTAATTAAATCTTTATTGTTCAGATTATTACATTTGTTCCTCTTTTTTTCCCCCCATAACTCCCCTCCTCCCAGTTCCCGCCCCACCCTCCGCCCTCACTCCCCACCCACTGTCCTCATCCATAGGTGCACGATTTTTGTCCAGTCTCTTCCCACATCTCCCACACCCCTTTCCCCCCCAAGAATAGTCAGTCCATTCCCTTTCTATGTCCCTGATTCTATTATAATCAACAGTTCATTCTGTTCATCAGATTATTTATTCACTTGATTCTTAGATTCACTTGTTGATAGATGCATATTTGTTGTTCATAATTTGTATCTTTACCTTTTTCTTCCTCTTCCTCTTCTTAAAGGATACCTTTCAGCATTTCATATAATCCTGGTTTGGTGGTGATGAACTCCTTTAGCTTTTCCTTATCTGTGAAGCTCTTTATCTGACCTTCAATTCTGAATGATAGCTTTGCTGGATAAAGTAATCTTGGTTGTAGGTTCTTGGTATTCATCACTTTGAATATTTCTTGCCACTCCCTTCTGGCCTGCAAAGTTTCTGTTGAGAAATCAGCTGACAGTCGTATGGGTACTCCCTTGTAGGTAACTGACTTTCTTTCTCTTGCTGTTTTTAAGATTCTTTCTTTATCTTTTGCTCTTGGCATTTTAATTATGATGTGTCTTGGTGTGGTCCTCTTTGGATTCCTTTTGTTTGGGGTTCTCCGAGCTTCTTGGACCTGTAAGTCCATTTCTTTCACCAGGTGGGGGAAGTTTTCTGTCATTATTTCTTCAAATAGGTTTTCAATATCTTGGTCTCTCTCATCTTCTGGCACCCCTATAATTCTGATGTTGGTACGCTTGAAGCTGTCCCAGAGGCTCCTTACACTATCCTCGCATTTTTGGATTCTTTTTTCATTTTGCTTTTCCGGTTGGATGTTTTTTGCTTCCTTGCATTTCAAATCATTGACTTGATTCTTGCGCTCCTCTGGTCTGCTGTCGGGCGTCTGTATAATATTCGTTATTTCAGTCCGTGTATGCTTAATTTCTAGTTGGTTCCCCAATATAAGATCGAGGGTCTTATTAGTTTTCGTGTAGATCTCATTAAGTTTATCGGCAGCTTCTAAACAGTTCTTGAGAGACCTTAAAAGAGTGGTTCTGAACTCTATATCTTCCTTTGACAATTTTGTCCTGTTTCTTTGTCTCCGCATTTTGTTATGCTTCCTTGGTGCACCCCCTAGTGGTCTTTGTTCGCAGTCTTATAGTTAAATCTTGATTGTTGTAGCTAATTCCAGGGAGGGTTTGACCTCCAGGCCAAGTGGCTATGAGAATCAGCTGTGTCAGCAGTGAGAGAACTTCTGTCCTCTAGGGAGGTGCTAATCTAGCCTTTGCCTGAGGCTATCCGGCAAATGCCTCTGTGCAGGGCTTGGGCGGGGCGGGTCGCACAGGATCAACAGGGTGGGCCGGAGAGAGCAGTTATGGCGGCTCTCAGTCCTGTCCCCAGGGGCTCTGCCTCTCTGAGTCCCAGCACCCGCTGCAAAGCTGGGAGAGAAAGCTGCACTCGCTCTGACCGAAGCCAGACAGTCCCACTTCTCCCATTTGAGTCTGGGTCCCTAAAGACTCGCCCGGATCTGGAGCTCAGAGTCTGCGACTCCCTCCCGATTGAAAACAACAACCGCGCCCTCCGCCGCCAGCCCGCTCCGCGCACTCCGCACCTCAGAATTTGACTTCAGCACTGCGCCTCCTCTGAGTGTCCGTGTGCGTTTCTCTTTCCTCCTAGTTGTAGGACTTCCACTCAGCCAGCGTTCCTGTGGTTCTGGGTGATGTCCCTTCCGTTTTTTGGTTTCACTTTTGAAGTAGTTGTTCAAAGCAGCAAACTCCGGCGTTAACCTATGCCGCCATCTTGGTTCTCCTGGAAAACTCAATTATGTACTTTTGTTTTGTTAATTAATTTGGGCTTTCTTTTAAGTCAATGTTTAGTCATAATGATGATGGTGAATAACCCTGTGTAGTTTCTGTTTAATTAAAATTATTTATAGCATTTTGTATTTTTTAAATTTATTTATTTATTTATTATTTATTTATATTTTTTGGTTAATCCTCACCAGAAGATATTTTTCCATTGATTTTTTAGGAAGAGTGGAAGAGAGAGGGACAGACAGAGAAAAACATCGATGTGAAAGAATCACATTGATCAGCTGCCTCTTGCACGCACCCCGACCAGGGCCTGGTCTGGGGAGGAGTCTGCAACCAAAGTATGTGCCCTTTGACCTGAATCGAACCCGGGACCCTTTGGTCCACAAGCCAATGCGCTCCATTGAGCCAAGCAGGCTAGGGCTATAGCAGTTTGTGTTTTAGGATATTTTTTCTGCCACTGGTTTGGTAAATCACCTTTATTATATAGATAGATATAGATAGAGATAGAGATAGAGATTAAATAATATTTTAAATTCTTATTTTACTCACTAGGAATGGCTGCCTATTTACTAAAGAAGTTTTAAACACCTAAGGGTACGATCTGTGGTTTTTCTCTTTCAGAGGACTGATGTAATAGATTGTGTTGTGATACTTCCTGGTACTGAACCACCCTTGACTTCATGGAATAAGTCATGGTCTGTTTTTTTTGGATACATGAGTGGATTCTACTTGTCAGTGCCTTAGCTAGATTTCTTAAATCTATATTCATGAGATTGTCTATAATTTTAAAGTTTGTCTTTCTTTTATCAGCTTGGATTAAGTTTGTTTTGACTTTATAAAATGAATTAGGTCCCCCCCCATCCTTTTCTATAGCTTGTAATCATTTAAATAAAAGTACATTAGTCTCCCCACTTACCCAAGGTTTTGCTTTCTGCAGTTTCTGTTACCTGGGGTCAACTGCGGTCCAAAAATATTAAGTAAGAAATTCCAGAAAAACACAATTCCTGTTTTACATTGCACCATTCTGAGTATCGTGATGGAATCTCACACCGTCTAGCTCCATCCCACCCAGGATGTGAGTTCAGCGTCTCCACACTCTGAACGGCCTTAGTCACATAGTAGCCCTCTCGGGTGTCAGATCAACTGTCCTTGTGCTCAAGTAACACACTGCTTGTGTTCAAGTGACCCTTATTTCACTTAATAATGGCCCCAAATAACTTTCATTACAGTATATTATAATTATCCTATTTTATTGTTAGTTATGGTCGTTACTGTCTTACTATGCCTAATTTCTAAATCAAACTTTATCATATGTCTGTATGTCTAGGAAAAAGCATATATTTCAATATTATCCACAGTTTCAGGCATCTACTGAGGGTCTTGGAGTATATCCACCCCTGTGGATCTGTGGATAAGAGGAGACTACTGTAATATGATCAGCCCTTTAAAGGTAAATAAAATTTAGCTAGAAATTCATGCCTGGTGAATTTTCAAACATTTCTATTTCCTTCCTCCTTTCCACCTTTAAACACCTAGATTTTTCTGATATCATTTAGTGTTTTAATTCTAGATTGTAATTTGAAATATTCTTATAATATAAACCTTCAATTATTTTCCCCAAACTATTTTTTATTGTTTTCAGAGAGGAAGGGAGAGGAAGATAGAAACATCAACGATGAGAGAGAATCATTGATCTATTGCCTCCTGCATGCCCCACACTGGGGATAGAGCCGATAACCCAGGCATGTGCCCTGACCAAGAATCGAACTGTGACCTCGTGGTTCATAGGTAGATGCTAACCACTGAACCACGCCAGCCAGGCTAAATCTTCCGTCTCAAGAGTCCTCATTTAACTTACCTTATCTATCTGTAGTCAGAATGTTTCTGTCTATGCACTATCTATACATGTATAAAAATTAATTCTTACCAATGATTCCTCTTTTTTCATCTTTTCCCATATTTAGATTTATATTCTAACTTATTTGATATTTGATTAGTCTTTTAGTGAGTATTTTCCTCAAAAGGAATACATCATAGATATACTCTCTGAAATCTTGCATATCCTCCCTCATAAATACCTCCTTTTACTCTCACAAACTAATGAAATGATCCTGGGTATGGAATTGCTTTCAGTATTATGTAATGATGTTTCACTGCTTTCTGGCTTCCAGTGCTGCGGTCTGAGGCAATGCCTGTGGTCTGATGCGATTCTTTTCCCATCGTAGATAACTTATTCATTCTGTCTGAACACTTACAAGATCTCCTCTTTATTCTTAGAGTTTAAAACTTTTATTGGGATAGGGCTAAGCATGTGTTTTTTCCCAACAGTACTGCTTTTTCCTGATGACTATGACATTGAGCACATCTTCATGTGTGTATTGGCTATTTGTCTTATTGGAGAAATGTTTATTCAAATGGCACGCCTACTTTTTAATTGGGTTGTTTGCCTCTTTATTGTGGCTATTGATTGTCATGTGCTTTTGTTGCTTCTTTGAATTCGTGGCTCTCAGCATTTTCTGGATTTCTTTCATCAATGATCTCAGCCTTTATAAAGGACATGCACAGCAAACAATGAGGTTGCACATAGGTAAGAGTTAAAAATTATGATCACCAAACAAATACATTCTTTGTGTTCTACCAGCAGTTGGGGAAAGGAATGAGGGAAGGTATCTGAGGTTGAGAAGTGAGGATGAAAAAGTAGAGGAGGCTGACAGAAGGCAGCCCGGGAGACAGGAGGAGCATCGCTCCAGAAAGAGGGAAGTTTCTAGACTGCCAGAGGATAGCTGTCTTTTTTGGGGGTTTCTTCTCACAGAATCTAGAAGAGACATTTAAAAGAGTTTCGAGTTCTCCTATGTCTTCTTTTAGAACCATGCCTGAACAATATGTATCAGAGTAATGCTAGCTGCTGTCACAAAGACCAGGTAAGTAATCACTCAAACACAATATAAGCTTTCTCACTCATTAACAATTCAAGATGGGGTTGCTGGCTGTCAGGGAAAGGTTGCCCTGTAGGATTTGATCAAGTGGTGTCTCTGCCATTTAAAAAATATTACTTCTAAAGCCACACTGAGGTGGAGTGTTGCCATGTCAGTGAGCCCAAAGGAGAGAGAACCTGGGGAGTTGAGCATGGGCAGTGGCACATGTGGCTTCTGCTCACACCCTACTGCCAGCACTCAGGTCACCCAGCTGTGTGCTGAGGAAGAAAAGGCAAGCAATTTTGTTAAACAGCTGGCAGATTCTGTCACACTGACCACTGAAAAAGACACCTACCAAAGCTTTCCTCGAGCAGCTCTTTAGGGGCAGCCAATAACTGTAATTATGACGATGCTTTAAAAACACAGAAAAGTGCCTGGCTGGTGTTGCTCAGTGGTTGAGCATGGACCCATGAACCAGGAGGTTACAGTTCGATTCCCAGTCAGGGCACACGCCCAGGTTGCAGGCTGGATCCTCAGTAGGGGGCGTGCAGGAGGCAGCTGATCAATGATTCTCATCATTGATGTTTCTATCTTTCCCTATCTCTTTTAAATAAATAAAAACATATTGAAAAACATGAAAGAGTGCTCATAATTCAAACAGGCATTTGCTGAATATATAAAATGTACAATGTCCTGTGCTAAGTGCTTTACATCCATTATCGTACTCAGTCCTCTCATAAACCCCAAGACAAGGGAGTATATTGACCCTGTTTGATGCAGGAGAAAAGTGAGGCTGCTAACAGCTTAGGAAATAACTCAAAGTCCCTGAGACTGCAGGGGTCAGATGTAGAACTTGGCTGGTCAACTTTCAAGCCTGTGTGTAACCTCTGTGCTACACTCAGAAAACAACTGCATGCTAGGGTTATAGCTGTTTAAAAAGGAGGCACACAAAAAACTCAGAGGCGCACAGACAGCTCATACTAGTCATTGTGGCGGCTGGTGCACTCTTTGTCTTCCTGTTGTCCAAAACTGTGTTTGAAGAAAGTTTTTCCGAGTTCAAAGCTTTTCATTGGGCTGCCATTCTTCTTTAAATGAAAGGAAGAGACTTATTTTACCAATTAAAAGGTCGTATTTATACAAACAAGAAAAACACCTTCTGGATAATAATGGGATGGGGGATGTGACCCTTTCCTTTTTCTGGAACTTGCTTTTGCAAAGTCTCTCTGGGGCTTGTCTGTGGTTATGGAATTTATAAAAGCCTTTTGGTTGCCTTGTTTGGAATGGGTGTGGCTTTACCTTGTTGTCCACCTGAAGGGGTAACTTCCTGCAAAGAGCATTCTGTTTGCTGGGAAAGGGGTCCATGTGGGATTCATATCACTTAACGTTTTCCTGCCACCATTGCAGCTTCTGATGTAGTCTTTTTTCTTTCTTTTCTGTTGCTATTGTACTTCTTAAAACTGACAACTAGTTTTGTTTTACAATGAATTTTATTTTGAACAATCTCAATCTTACAGAAACTGCAAAAAACAGTACAAATTTGATAGTATGTTGACTACACGATACAATATCCCCACCCCTCCCCATAAGTCAGCGGGTATTTCCTCAAAGTAAGGACAATACACTCATTAACATCTGCAAATTCACATCATTACATTTCAACTGTGTATTCCTAGGACCCCATTCAAGTTTTAGCACTCGTCCAAGAAGTCCATTGCAGCAAAAGGATCCACTTTAGCATCCCTTGTTACATTTAATTGTCAATCACTTTAGTCTCCCCAAGTTCGCAACAGTTGGATCATCAGTCTTCCCTTGACTTTTCGGACTTTGATACTTTTGAAGATTACAGGCCTATTATTTTATAGACATCACTCACTTTGGGTTTACCTAATATAAGATTTAATTTATGCCTCTTTAACAGGAAGTGATGCTTTATTCTTCTTGTTGCATCCTATCAGGAGTACACGACTTCAACTTTTCACATTACTGATGATGCTCGCTTTGATCACTTCATTATGGTGGTATCTGCCACCCTTCCACTAGGACATTACTCTTCTCCCTGCTGTAACTAATACATATTTTGTGGGGGAGAGCCTATGTAAATATCCCATTCTCTCTTAAAACTTCCAATTTATCTATACATTTATGTGGCTAAGGACTCATGGTTTTCAATTTTATTGAAGAAATTATGTCCATTATAATGACAGCTTATTCTGATGTGGAAGCTGGCTTCTGTGTCCATTTGCTATGTCCCTATCAATTCCTTGCTTCTGGCACAAAGTCCATTCTGTATATTCCTTGCCTCGGCCTTGTAAGCAGCCATTTTTCCAAGAAATGAGGAATGGTATCAAGAATATGGAATCTGGGCTGTGTTGATTGCTATTAGAGTTCCTCTCAGCGGACAACATTGTGGTATATATGTAAGTATATAGCTATATACAAATTTACAGAGCATATACATATATAAATACTTACATATGTACATTTTCATCTATATTTATTTTTATATCTATCTATATATGTTGAAAACCATGAGTTCACCCCAAATATATCCAATGCCTTTTCAACACCACAACATTTATTCTAGTTTTCTCCTTTTCCACATTTGTAATGCCTAACTCCAACAGTAAGAAAGTTGGCTCCCAATCTCCTTGAATCTCCTTGTTTGCTCAATTGTCAAGTATGTAACCAATCTCTAGTCATGGCCACTACCCCTGTCCCCTGCGTATGTACTTCTCACCCTGCCCTGGCCCTGACCTGACATCATCACCATGTGGAAGATGTTCTCACCCTGCTTAGACTCTGGCACCTTCTCCTGCATGGATGCCCTCCTCATCCCACTGGGGTGTGGTTTTCCCCACACAGAACCAGCAATCTGTGCAGTTGCCCTTTATGATCTCTTGCACTTTGACCCCCTCAAGAGGCCCTCCTGCTGTGGCAATGCCATCCTCACCTGTATCTCCCAGTCCCCAAAGCAGCTGCAAAGCACCTTCCTCAACCCACTCAATCCTTCTCCCCACATCAATTCTAAGCTCCTGTTTTTGTGTGTGTCCTGAAGAGGAGCAGAATTTGTCACTCTAAAATACGTCTCTTGCCAAAACCGGTTTGGCTCAGTGGATAGAGCGTCGGCCTGTGGACTGAAAGGTCCCAGGTTCGATTCCGGTCAAGGGCATGTACCTGGGTTGCGGGCACATCTCCAGTAGATGTGCAGGAGGCAGCTGATCAATGTTTCTAACTCTCTATCTCTCTCCCTTCCTCTCTGTAAGAAATCAATAAAATATATTTTAAAAAAAATACGTCTCTTTGACATGAGGATTATCTTAGGCTGGGGAAGCCGCCCTAAATCATCACCATGACACACCCGAGTCAACGCCTAAGGTTTTGTGCTTCCGATCAAGTCTGCTTTGGAGGCCATCTCTGAGCACAGAGTTAAAGATCAAAAGCATTAGCGGACAGGGCACCAGGCTAGGAGGCAGGGGGCCTGGCATCCAGTCCTGGCCCTGCACTTTGCCAGCGGTGTGAAGCCTGTTGTTCTACCTCTAGTCCTTTGTATGAATGGGATGATGAGTAAATAAAATAAGTAAATGTGATAAGAGCTCCTTTATAAAATAGAGATAGTTGTTATGAAGATGAAGTGAGGAAAGGCATTCTGAAATGCTTTGAAAACTACAAAAACCTATGCAAATATGACATTTTCATAAGAAACATATTTTGTCAGGAAATATTAATGGGATAAAAAATGTTGGTAGGACAATCCTAACTTCATTATGGCTTACGAAGTTGATGTGACTAAAATATAGCCGATACACAGAGCTGCACATGTGTCCTGGGAAAACAAATGTGGGTGCCGGGGGGGGGGGGGGGAACATGCCGGATCTTGCTGAAACCAGAAGCCTGTACGTGTATGGGAAGCACGTTGAAGAACTTCCTATTTAATTCAGTTTGCCAATGTATGGATCGTTTTACGATGTAAACTTGGCAAGAGCGAGATTCTTCCTTCAGTGATACCCCATTACCAACTTTACTTCTTAGTCTCCTCTGTAGAAACTTCCTCTGCGTACTGACACCAAGGTAGCAGCTTCTAGGACTTCCCTTTTCATTACTGTCTACTGTCCAGATACCTGTGTTATCTACTTGAATTATCCCCTACTTCAACAAAAGGAATCTCTGAGTCTGAAAATTCCTTGTTTCTCAAGGCTTCTTAAATTTAAGAGACTTTATTTTTGTTTGTTTAATATATTTTTTATTGTTGATAGTATTACAGATATCTCCCATTCACCACCCTATTGCCCGTGTCCATGGGCCATGCATATAGGTATATAATGTCTTTGGCTTATCACTAAGAAGCTTTCTTATATATTATGAATAAAATCTCATCTTGGCATTTTTAATAAGAGATTCTAATAGATATTTAGATTGCTTTTCATTTACTCTTGGATGCTAGAATAATTAATTGCTAAGCTCATTCAAACCAAAGAAGTCCGTGAGGCCACCAGCCCGATATGGATTACACATAAAGATTGGACTCTAATGTTGTTCTCCATCGGAGAGACTTAGGCTTCATTTTTAAAAGACTTCAGAAAAAAAAATGCAGCACCTTTTCAAAAGAAAAAAGAGGTTAAAAGTTGGGGAAGGCAGAGTTAAGAAATCCCCATGCTAGAGAAAGCTAAAGGCAGTGGGAACATTGCAAGGAAGTGGTCAGTTCTAGCAGACAGTGGGGCAATGAGGTCGAAAGGAGTTAGAAACCACTGACTCATGGCTTCCTCTTACATGTGGCTTGCTCTGAGGGCCTTCGCAAATTCCTCAGTACTTTTGGGGCAGGGGGTGACAGCCAGGGCTTTCTTAGCCCAGTGGTACCTGGGAGATACAAGGCAGATAACAGAGCTGGGCTAATGAGTGGGAGGAAGAACAGCTCCCTGCAGCAAGCATGTCAAACTCCAAGGCTAACACAGGCCAAATAAACAAGGTTTAAGTTCATGTGGGCCGCAAAAAAACACAAAAGCTTCAATATTCATAGAAATGTAGGTTTATTTCCATAGGGACATGCTGAATAAAAGGGCTGAATAAATGAGTAAATCATTAACATAAAATAATACAACATTTTAATAAAAATTAATATTTTTCTTGAACATTAAACTATCAGACACTGAATAACTGCACAAATTAATAAGCGTAATGCAAATAAACCTATTTTTCTTGTTCTCCGAAAGTGAAATATTTCCTGTTGTGCCCACCAAACAAGACAGTACTAAACTAATGATGTGGCAATTGGCTGCTAAACTACTCACTGCTAGTATTAGTGGAGAGAAATGGTGCGCCTGTGCTTAAGGCGCGGGAGGGAAATGAATGTAACACGATTATAGTAGTCAGTCATTAGCAAATGTTGTAGTTCATTATTAATAATTATGTATAACAGAATAGTGTAAAAATTAAGTTATGAAATTTTATGAAAACGTTTCTTACATACCATTATATTGGCTGGGCCACAGAAATATTGGTTGTGGGCTGTGAGTCTGACATGCTTGCCCTATAGGGAGACCCCCAGGGCATCACCATGTAGCAAGGTTGTTGTTTCTAGAAATGACAATCTCTATTTATGCCTGCTTCTGCATGGAAGTAATATTGTGCCGCAATAATACTAAACACACACACAAAAAATGCATGCATGTGTGTGCTTCTCTACACAGAAAGTTACAGTACTGGGCGAGGCTGTAAAGTTAAGACCCGGCAACACTTTGAACACACAGAAGGCGCCACTCACCCAGTCAGGTGCTGGGACAGAGACTAAATCCAGCCCCTATTATCCAAGGAGGTACAGGCTAAGGGAGAAGTCAGGTAAGAGGGAAAATCCTTATTGTGCAGCGGGAAAGAGTGTGCACAGCAGGCAAAGGTGCCCAAGCAACCCTACAGAGGCAGGGAGGAGGGATGAGAGGAAATATTTGCCGAGGGCCATCCAAGAGCAGAAGGAAGGGCATCTCAGCAAAGAGAGTGGAGAAGGGGCCACATGCAGGAAACCAAAACTCTCCTGAGATGGCTGGAGTGAAGGGTGTGAAGGGGAAAGTGTGCAGGAATGAGGCTGGAGGAAAGCATGGGCCTCGCTTATGCCAAGGAGATGGGATGATTTTCGGTTTCAGTTAGAACACCTTTGCTATAAGCTACATAAATTGCCTGGCTAAGTAGATCAAAAAGGATATTTTTTCTGGGAGAATATGGTGTAGTTCAGAAGATTCAAGAGAAGCCAGAGAATTAGATTTAGAATGCATGAGGAAGCTGAAGGAAGCCACGGAAGCAGGAATTTCACATCAGTCTCGTCCTGGCTGCTGGAAAACTGTTTCTTCCTTCTATACTGACACATTTAGCTCAGCATGCACAGTCCCAGGCAGAACTTGGATTGGATGAGCCCTGTCCTGTCTGAGAGCAGGAAGAGGAGGGATCTTGAGCAAGGATCCTCCAGAGACACTTTGACTCTCTTCCTGGGAGAGCCAGCACCTGGTTGAATAAAACTGGATTATGGCCATGGTCAGCACTTATGAAGAGACAGTTCTCAGACTCAGGGAAAGGCATCACGAGTATTGGGCTGAAAGGCCCCTTGTCCATCTGCTAAGGGTTTCTCAACCTCGGCACTATTGACATTTGGGGTAGGATAATGTTTTGTGTGGAGAGCTTCTTGTGCATTATAAGATGTTTGGCAGCATCATGATCTCTACCAAGTTGATGCCAGTGGAGTGCTCCCTCTCCCTTCCCCATAGCCTGGAATCAGGAGCAAATCACCCCACATTGGGAATTGTAGGGCTGGCTTATATCTAGGGGTCCTCTGAATGCTCAGCATTCCTGGTTTGGTCTAGGTAACCATTCCCTCAAGGACTTGGTTGGCCTTGAGGTATACTCAATTTAGTACTCTGCTTCCTGAGTAGATCCTATACTATTAACACAAAATATCTTAACAGACATTTAACTATGACAGGTTCTAAACATCCTCAAGTTCAGGTACAACTTGCCTCTCCAGTGGTCTGGACACTCAAAGGTGAATACCTGAATAGATGATTGAGTAAATGAATGCCAAAGAGAGAAAGATATATGTAATTTTATTCTGTCTGCCCAGTGGCTTAGTAGTTCTTTCTTTCTGCTCCACCCCAACCCAATGTCCATTCTTTTTTCCCCATTCTTCCTTTGTGATTTCGTTTGAGGCATCACCTCCTCCTCTTCCACAGATCATGCAGTCATAGTGGGACTGTAAACCAGGTCCTGCTCTCCTACTAAGGAAGCCCAAGGTCCCTGGTGTGTGTGTGTGTGTGTGTGTGTGTGTGTGTGTGTGTGTTTTGGTCTCCTCCTCCTCCTCCTCCTCCTCCTCCTCCTCCTCCTTCTCCTATTGCCATACTTGTGGCATGTCACTGAAGCTTAACCAGCTAGAATTTTTCTCTAGTACTTTGAGTGCTCAAAGGGCACAGAAAAGAAAAGGCAAGGAGGGGTAGGGAAGAGGAATGGATAATTGTGGAAGATTTGCTTCCAAAGGGATTTAGGCAGCATCTTCTCCATCGTCCTCACTGCCTTGAAGAGGCAGATGGTGCCAGCATCCTGAGGTGACTTTCCCAATGCTAAGGAAAGAGTGGGGCAGATGGGGCTTTTGGAGGAGAAAAGAGAGGAAAAAAGAGACCAAGATGGGCAGAATAGGAAGAGGGAAACCAGGCAAGAAGGGACAGAAGGTGTTGCTCATGAAAGGCAGTGGTGTGATTCCACCTATTCACGACCAGAGCTGGAGCTTGCTGGCCAGACCTCTGGGTTCTCCAGGAAGTGAGTCACCTGGGGCCTTGCCAACTCACTGATGTTTCTTTCATTATGTCCTTTGGAAGTATATGAGGCTGGACTTCTGGGCAATAGCTTCCCCTTTAAAACAATAACAACTATGATTCTGCTACTTGTTATTAAGCTCTATTTGCCCTGGGCTATTAGGCTATTGCATATCTTTTCTCATTCGTTGATTTCTCCCAGAAAGCCAAGGAGATAGGTGGTAGCGTTGTCCCTGTTTTAAAGATGAACATATTGAGGTTCAGAGATGTCATCTTGCCCAAGGGCAGAAATGGGATGTGAACTGCAGTCTAACTGCAAGGCCTCTGACTGCAGACAGTGGGGATTTTCCAGCCTAGAGCCTCCTAGCTCCAGGCCCTGGAGAAATGGAGGAGAGGATGAGAGCTCCCCATATCCTAGTCCAGCTCAGACCCACTCAGATTTCTACACCTTCAGCAAGACTTGACTTTTTGAACCTGATTTTGATCTGGCGTTGGAAATGCAGAGCTGTCTCCTGATGAAACCATCCCACTCTCCATCTGGTGAATTAACTCACTTTTCATCTCCTCCTCCCTCCCTTGGCCTATGGGTCAGCAGGCTACCTGATAGCACCTTGGCCGGAGAATCAATGGATAAGGAAAGGAAAAGGAGGAAAACTTAGCTCAACTCTTGTTACCTGAGGCGGCAGCTGAAACCAACGCCCACAAAGGGGGTTTTGTATTTCCCATGAATTTAAAATGTCCCTGTCAGTCACGCTACCAAACATCCTGAGTTGGTGATCCACAGGAGAATGCAGTCATTGTGCAAGCAGGACAATTTATAAGGAAATACTTCACAGCACGCAGTTATGCAGTAAAAACTCACCCCCAAAGAGCTAATTACTGAGGTGTTTCTTGGTTGCCCTTGCCTTAGTTGTGGGGAGGGGAAGGAGAGGAGCTGCTGAAAAGCTCAAGACTTTCAGGTGGTGCCAGTCATTCCCCCCGTCTGTGTCCAAGTCATGCCCCCCTCTCTCTGTGTGTCCAAGTCATGCCCCCCTCTCTCTGTGTGTCCAAGTCATGCCCCCACTTTCTCTGTGGGTTCCAGTCATGCCCCCCAGTCTCTCTATGGTCCCAGTAATGTCCCCTATTCACTCTGTGGGTCCAAGTCGTGCCCTCTATTCTCTCTGTGAGTTCTAATCATGTCCCCCAGTTTCTTTGTGGGTCCAAGTCTTGTCCCTCCACTTCCTCTATGCTGCTTCCTCATTCTCCACTGAAGGCTGTTTTTTTTCTTTGTTTTGTTTTTCCCTGTCAGTCATTTCTAGTCCTGGTCAGGGAACATACAAGCTTGGTTTTAAAATTGAGATGTCTGTATGTCAGAAGAGTTCTGACAAATTATAAGCAGCTACGGAGCTAATATTGGCTTCTGACCAGGTTGCTCATTGGAGGATGCTTTCTGGGGGCTTGACCAAGAAGCTTTGGAGAAAAAGAAGGCCATTTCCACCAAAGGAGTAACTGGTGTCTTTTCAAAACCATTTCTTCTTATTTTTTTTAAATTTATTTGTCTTTTCTCTTCTTTTCCTTTTTTCATGCCTCCCACACAGAAGGAGGGGAGCCACTATTGTGTAAAATATACCGTATCGGCTGGCAACATTGGGGTGCAAGTGGAAGGGCGATTCTGTTCTGGATGAAAAGTAATCCTATTTATTTCTGAGGTTGAAAGTGAAACAAGAAGGTGAAGTTTCTTCATTCTGATTTAACTTCTTTTCTCAAGTTATTATTCTTGGGAATGTCAAAGATAATTACAGTTTTCACTCTTTTCTCTCCTTCCCCTCCTCTTCTTTTTTTTCTTAAGATTTTCGGGGAGGGGTGTTTATTATTATTTTCATTCTCAAACAAATGTAGAGAGAAAACTATAGTAAGTCCTCACACACTGGGAAAATTTAAAGCTAGTACAAGTAGGGAAATGAATGAACTAAATAGCAAACACAGAGGAAAACAAGATTCTCACTTTTGAATTCTTGGTAATAAAGACATCTCAGTTACACATTGACATGTAAATTAACAAGGCTTTCATCCTTCTGGGGCTCCACCTCTGGCCCAGCCCCTAAAATCTGTCTTTAAGGTCTCTTCCTTGCCAAAGGATTCATGAATATACAAAAGCCTTGGATGGAAGGCAGATGATGCATGAGATTTCAGCAATGCCACATAAGTAGGTTTTTGAAAAAGCCAATAGACCCAGGGGTTGGTGACATCCTGGGGGACCTTCAGTTAGGCCCACAGGGTAAACAGTTCACTCATCCAGCCAAGGCATAACTTCAGCATCTAGCTAGGGAGACAGAATCTTCAGTGGTCTAAGACTGTAAGGAGCTTCCCAAACTTTAACAGTCTACAACCTCACCTGGGGAGCTTGTTAAGGCTCAGATTCTGAGCCAGCGTGAGGAGGGAGGGTTGGAAAGCAACATTTCTAACAAGCTCCCAGGCAGAGCCAGCTTTCTGGGTAGCAACACTGGGTCCTGGATACAGAAAAGACCTGAGCTTGGTTTCATGCTTTATTTTCACCTTCTTGAAATTCTTAATGATTTTACATTTGAACTTGTGTTTTGTAAGTAACGTTTGATGGGACAATATAGCCTGTAAGAGAATGGAGGAGTAGATGCATGCCCCTTTCTCTTGCTATCCATTTGCATATAATGTTCAAGATGCCCCATGAGTACAGAATTCTGATGGAAGCTCATCCAGTCTTAAAGCAAGTTCTGGGTAATGTGTCATGTCTATGACTTACGAAGATTGAGGGTCACTGACAACCTTGGAACCAGGACGTGCTATGAACTTAGAAGGAAAGAAATGATGTTCTAAGAAATATGAATGAACAAGGTAACCTCTCATATCCATTTTGTATTACTTCTCTTTATTAGCCCACAACTTTTGCTGGAAATGATGCCATAAAAAGAAAAGTTCTATTTCCTGTAAGTCCTTCCTTATTCATCAGGAAACAGAAGATAGAGATAGTTGTTAGAATGTGTGCTTACCAAGAAGTAAAATAAAAACAGCTGAGTTGCTTTGTTCAGCTTTTCCACTGTTCTAGTAAGAACAAAATACATGTGCATAAGTGACAAAATACAAATTATGTAATTTTGATGATTCCACATGAGATAAATTTACATCTCCATTTAAAACTGCCATTACATGATAAAAAGATGAATGGTAAATCCATGCTAGTAATTCAAAATTTTATTTTAATTATTTTTTTTTACTCAGCATATTAAATAGAAAATATGATATACCACAACAAGTTAAAAAACTGTAGAGGGAAAAAAAAACCCCTCTATATTTAGTAACTTCAGTGGTACATTTTTCCTGCTTTTTGAACAAGGGGCCAATATTATTTTGCATTGACCCACACAAATTACAGAGCTGAACCTGTTCTTAGATGTTCATAATCTTCCTGATCCACAGGCGAGATTTGGAGGAGTGAGAATTTTGAAGCCAGACAGATCTGGATTCACCTGCTAGTTGTTTTTGTGATCTTAGGAATTCCTTAAAGGAATATGGAAAAGAAAGACAAAACATTATCTTTATGGCTTATCAATAACCATCATCTAACTTGGTAGGTGATGTTTTGCTCACATACTTTAGTTTCCTTATCTATACAATGTGGATGATAATTCCTCATTGCAGGACTTCAAAAGATGACCCCATCCTCTAAACTCTTCTTGCCCTCTGCAGACTATAGAGGTCAATGAGGGGGTCCATTCCTCCTCGACTATAGTTGGTGGTTGACCTTTTGGCCCCTCTGTTCAATGGGAGCTATTTGAGAACTGGGTTATGCCATGACTTTATCTTAAAGGCATGCCTGCACAGCCAACGTCTACCACAGTATCAATATTATTATAATGTAGATATTTGATATTGAATGAATACAAATTTTCTGCTTCAACTACGCAAAGGAAAACACATGAAAAATAATTACATGTGCCATCATTGAGATACTGCACATTCCCTCCAGATTCCTGCTTTTTCCCTATCCAATTCATACTTATCCTTCAAAGACTGGCTATGTGAATTCTTTGGGATTCTGGAGGATTTGATCCTGGGTTGTTCAAAATCATCCTTCTGTGGAGTTGTCAGTGAATCTTCTGCTTACATCAGCCTGAGGCACTTCTTGGTAGCTTTTAGGCTACCAAGGCAACTGAGCAGTCTGGGTGGGTGAGGAGGACATGATAAGGGGGGAACCCTCATACTGGGTTTCACAGGTTGCACAGGCTGAGGAAGGCATCTATACCATGGCCTTCCATTGGTTTTAGCTCCCAAGAAGGGTCAGGAGTACATCTGGTGAAGAATATGGACAGCCCTGTGTGCAGTGTCAGAACCTGGGGGGAATGAGAAGGCAGATGGTACAAGGGGTGAGAGCAGGGGCAGGTATGGAAGACTGGGTACATGCAGGGAGACTGACCAAATAAGAAATGTGCAAAAAATAATGGAAGCCAGATTTCTAACCATTGGAGAAGAAAACTATAAATATTAAAAGAGAAATAGAATGAATCTTGTAATATTGGATTGGGATGGGAAATATCAGTGTGAACTCACGGATCTCTCTCTATATAAAGAAATAAATATCAATGTAAACAAGTGTGTGTATGTTTGTGTATGTTTTCCCTGGATCTGACCCTAAGAGGTCCTCTGAGTAATGGCACCCCAGTTAGCAATGAACACTCAGATCTTGGCTTCCAAATATCATTTTCCACTGAGAGGGACAGGGCTCCTTGAAGAAATGGGTGATTTCAAAGGCTGGGGTGGAGAATATACAAGATGAGCCTGGAACCCTGAAATATCTTGCACCAGAAAGTAAATGCGTACTCACAGATTGATGGGAACATGTCAAAGAACATAGAAGTCAGATTGAAGGGGCTCCCACTGGCCAGACTTAGGGCAACTTGTGGATCAAAATAAATCATCATTCATAACAGATTATAACATTAAACATAGGATTCCAGGAATTTATATTGATATAAATGAATGAATTGAAAGTTTGATGAACTATAGTATATTTACATATACTCAAAATGCCTCCTAACAAAAATACTTATTAATTACAAAGATAAAAAAGGTACTTTTGCAGTGGACATCATTTTAACCAAGTGTTCAAAGTGAACATCACCAAGATCCAGTGAGAGTAAGTAACACAAATCAGTTCTGAGATATTGTTGTTGATATTGGATGAACAGAATCCATCAAGCAAACACAAATCGAGGGGCGTTTTATAGAATAACTGAGTTACCCTCATAAGTGCCAGTTTTATGAAAGTCAAGACTAAAGGATTGTTCCAGATTGCAGGAGACTAAAGCAACATGACAATTAAATGCCATGTGTGATTCTGAACTGGATCTTTTTGCTCTAAAGGATATTTACTGAGACAACAGGTGAGACTTGGAAGGAACTGGGGGGGGGGGCATGTAGGGCAGAAGATGGAGTAAAATAGCTACAACTGAGAGAAGAGGAGGAAAGGTTAAAGAGAATTAGTCTGTTTAGAAGAGGGGCGGGAGAGGAAATGAGATGCTGACATAGCTGACAAACTAAGGGTGGGCTTGGCAATGGGTTTGGAGAAGTTGGCAAGTTAACAGAGAAAAGGCTTGGTGAGTGGGAAGATGAAGAAAAGAAGAAGGTGGGGAAGAGAACTAATGTTTATTGAAGGCTCTCTATGTATTAAGTCCTAGGCTGGACATTTAAATCCCACTTAAACTTTTACATAAGTGTGTAAAATGACAGTTTGATCTACATTTAATAAATGAATAAACCAAGGCTCAAAGAAGTTAAGTAACTAGCTCAAAGTAATATAGCTGGTAAGCAGACCAGGATTTAAAGCCCAGTGTCTGTGATTTCAGTGACAATGGGATAGTAAAGAAATAGTCTCATGAGGTCAGGAAAGGGAGAGAATTCAATTTTTTTCCCCTCCGAGATTGGAAAGGGCTCAGAGACAGAGTGAGAAAATGATGGTGAGTGTTTGGAGGTTGGCAATGTAACAAGGATTTGAATAATCTAAAGAAATGTGTTGTTGAAATCATAGGGAAATGGCAGAAAACGTAAAGAAGGGAAACATCGAGAAATGCCATCACTTGTAGGTTGAGAGAAAGTCAAACAGGAATTGGCCGAGGGTTGGGGGATATGGTAGGCCAACATCTACAATGGCACCCCTTCATATCTACACCTCTGTGTAATCTTCTCTCCTTGAGTCTGGATCTAGTGACTTATTTCTGATCCAAAGAATACAGCAAAATCGACAGGATCCCATTTCTGTGGTTAAGTTACAAAAAACTGTAACTTCCATCTTGTTAGCAGACTCTGACGGGTTGGTTTCAATGAAACAAGCTGTCTTACTAGAGCCCCTGAGTCAAAGCACTCGGATGGCCTCCCTCTAAAAGCCAGCAGGAAAGGAGTCCAATGCCCTTTAAGAAATGATCATGCCGACCACCATGTGAATGAACTTGCAAGTCGATTCTGCCCAGTTGAACCTTGATGGAGTCTTGTGAGAGACGCTGGGCCAGCACTGTGCTTGCAGCCTGTGAGAGACCTTTGGTGGGAGACCCAACTGAGATGCACCTGGATTTCTAATTCACAGAAACTGGAGAATAAATGTGTGTTGCGTGAGACCACTGCGTTTTGGGATGCAGTCCATTTCCATTATGCAAAGACTGCGTACTTGCAAATCCACCTGCCTGCTAAAATTTATTTGTAACCCTCAAATCAACATGCACTGCCCATTCAAGGTCACTAGGGACATGCACAGAGCAGTGAAAATGTTGAGTTGCTTGATGCACATGCTCCTAGATGAGGCGGAACAAGGCAAGGTTGTGCCTTCTTGTTTCAACTCTATTGTAGACCCGTGTCCTTTTCATGGTCCATTTAGTGCCATGTTTGTTTGTTTTTAAATTTCTGTTGGTGATTTCACTGTTTGAAATGGTATCCAAGCATAGAGCTGAAGTGCTCTCTAGTGTTCCTAAGCACAAGAAGGCTGTGATGTGCCTTATGGAGAAAATTATGTATCAGATGAGCTTCGTTCAGGCATGGGTTGGTTGTGATTTCAATGTTAATGAATCAACCATATATATTCAATAAGGTGTCTTTAAACAGAAGCACAGATAAACAGGGCTATGTATTGATCAGTGCATGGAAATGATGTGACGAGAGGCTGGCAGGAACCTAACCCTGCATTTCTTCGAGGAGCAATGGTTCAATATTTGCTCATTCAGAGATCTTGGTGGCTTTATAGGACATAACTACCCCGAATAATGAGAATCGGCTGTAATTTGTTACGTAGCAATACAACAGATAGAAAATACGGGGGCAACAGTAATTCAGTCCACAAATCTAAGGAGGAAAAGTGTTTGTGACATGTATCACGGTTGCAGGTCTCTCACTAGGGGTAAGGTTAGAGAGGTAGTGGATCAGTTATTCATTAGCATCCATTATCTAAGTATCATTAAAATGGTTATATATTGAAAATCAATAATTTTACAGGGCTAAGGAGAGTTATTTTAGGTGAATGTGAAACTCGAGGAAAATTGGCCTCACAAAGCAATCTCTTTGCTCTATAAAGCCCACAGCTATGTGACGATTGATGTGTCAAAAGGCACCAGCTTAATTAAAAGCCCCATAACCAAACAGGGTGATGTAACCCAAGGCGAACTTCTGGCAGCTGCAGCACGTGGACGCTGCCAACCCAGGGAAATGGTACAGCCACAGGAGAAGCTGGGAGGGGAATAGCCTCCTGGGGACCCAAAGTGCCCTAACACGGCTTTTTTCATAATAGATGGCTGAAAAGTTCTGGCACCTATAGTTGAAAGTTTAAGGTATCTTCATTTTAGTTACTTTTAACTTCAGCCCATAAAATGTTTGTTTGTTTGTTTGTTTATTTATTTATTTATTTATTTATTTATTTTTATCTCCAAACTTCATCTTGGATGCTCACTCCTACCCTTACTCCCTGCACTCACGCTAATGAGTGTGCTAAGTCCTTAAACATGCATGGGTTTGGATAATATGTAGTATTTTGTGTGTGTGTATGTGTGTGTGTGTGTGTGTGTGTGTGTGTGTGTGTGTAGAATGAGCAGTTACATAAGTGGCACTACGCTATAAATATTGAGTTCTTTCTTACTTTTTCCACTCTGCCCTATGATTTAAGTGTTGCTCTATGAATGCATAGTTTGTTGTTCCTAAGAGCTGCGTAATATGCCATAATGTGAACCCACCACATCTCACCCATCCTTTCCCCTAGTGCCGGGCACTCAGCCTGTCTCCAATTCCCACTCCCACAGTGACATAAAGGGAGCAGAACAATGTAGCAGTTTACCTTGTACTACCAGGCCCTTCATTCTCCTGTAATTACTTCTCTTGTCTGTCTTCCCTTCGTTGAGTAGAGGATAATATCCACCAGAACTCATTCCTAGATCATAAGAATGTGCAATGTTTCACTCTTTTTGTTAATCCTCACCCTCATTGATTTTTATTTTTTTAAAAAGTTAAAAAAGGTATTTTTATTGATTTCACAGAGAAAGGGAGAGAGAGAGAATCATTGATAGACTGTCTCCTGCACAACCCCTACTGGGGACCGAGCCCACAATCCAGGCATGTGCCCTGACCAGGAATCAAACCATGACCTCCTGGTTCATGGGTTGACTCTCAACCACTGAGCCATGCCAGCTGGGCTCCATTGGAGAGAGAAACATTGATGAGAGAGAAACACAGTAATTGGTTCCCACTGCACGAGCCCCGACCAGGGCCTGAGCCAGGAAGGAGCCTGCAACCGAGGTACGTGCCCTTGACCAGAATTGAACCCGGGACCCTTTGGTCTGCAAGCCGATGCTCTATCCACTGAGCTAAACTGGCCAGAGCTGTAGAGCCACTTCTGATTTGGTTACTCTAATTTTCTGCAAAGCAGCTGTACAGATTGATTTATTAATTTGAAAAAACACACCGCAGTGGTAATTTCCAACTCTGGTTTTGCCTTAAGGTTCTAAAATTTAAAAAAGCTACTTAATGCATTTTAATTTAAAATAAATATATGACACGAAAAGGCAAGGGAGAGAAAAAGAAAGTGACAAAATCAAGTAACCATGTAACATAGAGACATTTCCAACGTGAGACGTGGCTCACCCAGAGGATAAACACACATTTTGGAAGCTTCTGTCACTGAGGTATAGAAGGCAAAAGTGAAAAGAATAAAATTTAGATAACAACAAAGCCAAAACTTATACTATCCTCAATACCAAGTGCCACGCTGGAGTGATAACCGGATAAGGCTGCCCCACAGTGAGGTTAGAGGAAGATTCTCACCTTCTCAAAGAAAGAGAGCCATAACTTGTGGAATCAATTTTTATTTCTCAGTTATACAGAGAGTCTCTCTCTAAATATATAGTGTTGTTACATATCTTTATATTATTAATTCATACTATTTAAGGATCATTTATTTAATTATTTATCTAAACAAAGTCTAATATATACTTTACTCTGAGCAACCCAATACATGGTAGAAAACCTTTTAAATATATAAAATATTAATTTGTGCACACATAAATGTGTTTAAGGGAGCAAACTACGGAGGCATTGTGATTCAGATGAGCGCTGCAAACACAGTACCATAAATGAATACTTAAAATGGATCTTAATAACACAAAGGCTTGGAGTAGTGACTTCCTCACGCATTTTGGAGTATGTCTTAAAAGATAACCCCATGAATCATTGTATGGCTTCAATAGGAACTTCAGAGTTTTCTTCTACACCCAGCTGTTGCCCTCACTCCTTGACAGTATCTTCTGGGGGAGAATTTTTGTTCTTTCTCTTAATCAAGGAGCTAAGCAAAGAGCAGTTGCCACTTTGGGAAGTAAATATTTTTGCCCCTTGGTTTCCTTAACTACAAATCTGCAGAACAGTGCAAAACAGTTCCCAGAAGTCAGAACCAAAGCAAGAATGCTCAGAATGCAAGATCTAGATAGCTAATGATGTGAACGTTTACATCTGCATACCTATCTGCTTTAGGGATTAATCCTTCAGGATTCTTCTAGGATTCTATTTATTTGGATTGAATTTACATGGCAGCTTTTCTCTAGCACATGCAATGAAATTAATTTGTCTTTCTAAGATAATAAAGTAGCAAATGCTTAACTATCAGGATGGTTATACAGCCCATAGAACAGCCCAAATAAAATCACTGATTGGAAAAGATGCTTGTAATTTCCGTGTAGGAAGGTTAAACTTCAAACAGAATGCCACCTGAGTAGTCTTCCATGAGAAGGCTGGACCAGTTCAAAGAAAATGTGAATGGTGAGATTGTTGCCACATCTGGCTGAATATAACAAAAGCCCTCTATCAACAACTCTATGTTCGCAGGCTTCACCATTATGCTGAACACTGGATTCTTCATTACTCCCTGTGGCTAGGGGGACCATGTAATTCATCTTCCAAAATGGGACATAACTGAGCAAAAGGAAGCATCATTAATAATTATGCCAGGGCAACAATGGTAAGTGGGCGGACAAACCGGAATATTGAGTCACCGTACTTATGTCAACACTAAGTTCTGGGAGAGGCATACTTTGGGCTTCCAAAGGTGGCTCTGGGCTGTGAGAGAAGGCATGCTCTAGGGTTTTTCTATAAGACAAGCCGATGTGATGAGGGAGAAGACCCCAAAGAGCACAGTTCAATAAGATACTCAGCTGAGAGAAACCCAGAGGGGAACACATAACTATGGCTTGTGGAGGTATGAGAACATATCTGGAAGGGACACCGACATGAAGTAAATGACATCAGTGAAATTCAGTCACCTGTGCAAAGTCCACTTCACAGCATTTCAAAGCTTATGATACCCAGGGCTCAGTGTCACGGACAGCTCTCCTGGATGTAGTTTCCACCTTAAGATTATGGAGGAACTCCATTCTCCACTTCATGTTTATTTTTGCTAGCTAATTAGTAATAGGTGATGCTGGGAACTAAGAATAGTTTCCCAGAGTGAGACTAGGACCTCAGCAACACCTGCAAACAGCCCAAAACCTTCTCAGCAGGCTTCACTGAGGGGCGTGTAAACACAACCTTTTTCAGCTGGCCATGTATTTTTCTGCCAAACTTTATTGTTTAAGAATAAGTTCATTTGAAGTCTTCCTTGTGCATTCTGTTAGAGAAACGAATATCTACATACAAATGGGGTGGGGTGGGGCAGAGGATGTATGTGCTGGAGCAGGGCTCAGCGAACTTTTCTGTAAAGATTGTAAATGTTTTGGGCTTTGTAGGCTACGGGGTCCATTGCAGCTACTCAGCTCTGCTGTTACAGCACGAGTGTAGCTGCAGAGAGTTCATAAATAAATCTGTGTGGCCGTGTTTCAGTAAAACATTATGCATGAACACTGAAAGTTGAATAATTTTCAGGTGTCATAAAAATAGTAAGAAAATGTTTTCAACCGAAAACGTGAAAACCAGTCTTAACTAGAAGGCCAGGTGAAAACAGGCGATGGCTACATTGGGTGGTAGTCATCTTCTGCAAGAGGCCCATAGATTCAAAATCACATTGGTATTTTAAAGGACATATAAAAATTATAAAAGAATATTTTGCAAATGATAGTACATACTCATATTTAATTTTTAAACCTGTGATCAGATTACAGTGTTTCAAAGCAGATTACTTTTTATAAGGTATGAGAGAAATTCAGATAACTGAATGGTACCAAACAATGAATTTCTAAGTGGGCCAGCTTACCCTCAAGTCCTTGGCACTTAAAGTAGAACATCTTGAATTAAGTTTATGACCTGAAGCACAGACAGTCACCAAAAATGTGGACAATGATCCTTGAGTTTCTCAATACAAAAGTCTTCAACATTTACTGGAGAAATGCTTTTTAAAAAAAACAAATTCACAGGAAACATGATGCCCAATTTGATCACTAAAATAAATTTGATGTGAACTAGAAAGCCTGGCTTCCCATTGAGAAGTTAGAGACAATTCATTCATGTGGACAAGAACCAAGCGAATACTTAGTTGGGGGTGGTTTCACTCATTTCTGGTTTCTGGCTGTGTTAAACAAGTTTAGGACTTTAAAAGTGGAGTTATGTGGGGACAACATTTCCAGGGAGAGTTGAGCCCAGGGTATTTTAAACCATCACCACGGAGCTAATCTATGGAAGCAAATCCACTTATAATTAACAGTGAATTAAAGTTACCTTATTGGTCAATACCAGTCTAAGAGATGAAATACCACTGTACCACGGGTAAACAAAATATGAAAATGGAAGGTCCTACTTTCTTGCTAAGGTTCAACTAAAATGTTTGAGGCACATAATTGGCAAAATAGGAAAACACACACAATTTCATAAAACATGTTAAGAGTAAACAAATTCCCTTACTGTTTTTCCCCTTAGAAACTTAGAATGGCACCAGGTAGTGCAAAGGGGAAAAAAGTACCATCAGCCCTGTCTCTTCCAGGTAGATATGTCTCAACAGAACCACGAAGCAGAAAGGCATCCTCTTCTTTATGCCACGGCCAACTAGGGCTTCTCTTTTAACTTCAGGTCAAGACTTGAAAAAAAAAAGGAAGAAAAAAATGAGAAACGGAGCGAGAAACAGTCAGCAATGATTGTGGGTGGCATGTGTTTGCTTCTTTTTTCTCAGAGGACTTACTGAAAACACATCATGCAAGTTTTTTACACTGAAAAATTGGGTAGAACAAAGGATGGAACCTGTTTATTTTTACAAAACTGTTTCTGGAAGCATTTTACACCTTTTGAAGTGATTGAAGGAGGCAAAAGACCCGTGTTAAGCCTTGTTCCTTAAATTGATTACTATGAAGAATGTTATTGCATTTCGGAAATAAGGGATCTACCGATTTTTAGTAAATGATTGTTCCTTGTGGGGCAAATACATGATCTGCCTGAAATAAGTAATATGTGATGAGTGATAGTCAGAAAGTATAAACAATGAAACAGCAATGGCAAATAAAAAACAAACACCCAACCCCAACATTTTCTAGTGCCAAAGGATTTGTCTGAAAGGGGTTAGCCTACTTTAATGAGATGGATTCTTATAACCTAAGATAAGCTTGTTTTTAAGAATGTCTAGTGGGTTCCCAAATATCTAGAGAATAAGTCTAAAATGTCCTTGGGCCACTGTGTCTCTCTTTTGCCTCTGAGTGAACATGATGAGAAAAATAAGACATTTTTTGGGGGGAGACCAGTAGTCTGACTCTGTACCTAGTTAATCAGTATCTCTAATGCACATTCTTATTAGCCTATAGTCTAGTCCAGTGATGGCGAACCTATGACACGTGTGTCATCTCTGACACGCGAACTCATTTTTTTGGTTGATTTTTCTTTGTTAAATGGCATTTAAATATATAAAATAAATATCAAAAATATTAGTCTTTGTTTTACTATGGTTGCAAATATCAAAAAATTTCTATATGTGACACGGCACCAGAGTTAAGTTAGGGTTTTTCAAAATGCTGACACGCCGAGCTCAAAAGGTTCGCCATCACTGGTCACTGCCCCTTCCTTAATTATCTGGTCTTGCAAGACCTGTTTACCTAAATACTCACATTTTACAGAGGCCATAAACCATGAACCATACACAACCCCCAGAGGGGGTTATCAGCACCGGCACCAGGCCAGGCCTTTAGGTGTGGTCTCACGGCCCCCACCCCAACACACGGGGCTTTTTGCAAAGCCCGGGAAAGGTCCGGAAGTCTGATCCTTATTTGGGGACAAAGAAACCAAAGGGTATAAAGAGAAAGCTTCCTCCATGTTGGTTTGCTCAGGATTTGGAAACAGGCTCTCCTGAGTCACTGTACGAGTACATCTGGAAATAAGTGGGTTTTTCCTGTATCTCCGAGTACTCCTGTATATTTTTTGGTGGCCTGGTAAATTCTGTAACAAACGTATCATGACTTTCTGATATCTACCAGAGAAGAGAGCTACACTCAGTGAACACGCAGAGGAGGAATTTCAGCCGTGAAAAAAGGAAAAAATTCATTTGCTGAAAAGGGCCACTGGGAAATATCTGCAGATTTCACTTAGGTCCACCCTCCTGAGGCAGAAGTGCAAGGGTTACTCTGCTTGTGGAATCGGCAGCCCCTGAGCAGTGCTCCTTGTGGCAGCTTTGCAAATAAAGCCACTGGTGATCCACACTGCCTGCTCATCCAGCTTAAGGTAGTGAAGAATCTCTCCTTTGAAACACCCTCAGCAGTTCTATCCCTTATTAGTTATAGGGCCTTGGCCAAGTTACCTACCTTCTCTAAGCTTCCATTTTTGTATCTGTAAAATAGAACAATCATCTCTCACAGCTTGATTAAGTCTAAAGTGTTTTCAACTGTACACAGTGAACACATAGTAAATGTCTATTAGTAGTACTAGTATAGATTAGTAGTAGTAGTAGCTTGGTGTCTTTGAAATGGGAAAATCATGTTTGCAAAATTACTCTACTTATAATAATCTTGTCTCCTTGAGAAGTTTTTGGACCCAGACATGTTAACTGCCAGGGCAGGTCAGGTCATCATGGATATTAATCTCTTTTTTATGCCTTCAAGATCTGACTTGTTTTCTTATCTGCAGAGTTTTACCACGGAGTTCTCCTGTTATCCACTATGACCCCTAGATCTTTTTCTAGCATGCCTTTACAAAACAGGTCCTTCTTGATCTTGTTTTCAATTCTACTTCCCAGCTGCAGTTATTACCAGAAGTCTGCAGTAAGTTTGATTTGATGATTGGGATTTTATTCTTTCTTCCATGGTGATGATTCAGTGTCTCTCACAGACCAAGAGAATATATATTAAACCAACATTTGGGGCAAACTGTGTGAAAAGTGTGAATGTGGGTCAGAATGTTTGACGTCATCTTGGAAAGTTTAAAGTGCACAGTCACTTTTTTTCCGTACCCTCTAGACCCCTGATAAAATCTTAAAAAACAAACAAACAATAAAAAACAACCCACGTATGCTATGATGCACATTTTTAAGCATCTCATTTTTCATACTGACTTTTTTGTAAACCTTCTAGGGTTTAATTTATCCCTTCAGCTTTGGGTAAACAAACAAACAAAACCCATTGAAACCTATTTCCCCAGTTTATGGAAGAAGCAAGAGACAGTCAAAAGTGAACGATTTTTAAGTAAATACAGAAAACCACACTGAAGATTTTTTGAGACAACAGTTACCTTGTAGAGCTAATCAAGCTACCAACAATGCTACTAATTTAAGTCTCCGCAAACAGAAGCACATCCCCTGGATCATATACGCTTTTTTAAAATGTAAAAATATAAAAAGGCATGTTGCAAGTTTTAGGACATGTCTGAATAAATAACTTCCAAACCTAAAAGTGAGGGAGGCCAGCACCTCGGGCTACTTTGAGAAATGGTATGCTTTTTAGAAAACAAAACAAAACAAAACAAATGAAAAATAACAACAAAGAAAACCCACGTACTTTTAATCAGAATTGAAATATGAAAGGAATATTCCTCACGTTTGGCAAATGGGCATAGTTTTCTATAACTTTCCAGTGAGGCTAGCAACCTTCTGACAATTTTCCTATAGGCAATTTTATTTCTAACGTGTTAAATGAGGCTGCTTACAACGTGTCTGACAATATAGTGTTTAATAATAGATAAAAACACTGTGTTTAGGTAGAAAGGGGGGAAGACAGGCATAGCCTCCCTTCTCGCTCTGAGAGAATGAGAGGCCACTACAGCGTCAGGACACACTTCATCTTATTCACGGCCTGACTGAGTTCCTTGGAAGAGCTTTTGCCCATTTTGCAGTTTACCCAGTCAGTACTAGAAGGTGTAAAATGCTTCCACACAGGAACCAGAAGGAAAACGAAGCCCCTTATTCTAACACTGAAGAAAGCCAGAAATCCAGGGCTGGAAGTCAGTAGGGAGAATTCTTAGCCACTCTTGCCCCTCATCCCGGATCTCAGTCTGCACCAGGACCACGTGCCTCCCAAGGGCTTGGCAAGAGAGGGCTGAAGAAAGGGGAAGCATGGAGAATAGTTCTGAGAAGCAGGAAGAACATTAGTAATTTGCAGCATCCCTTCCTCTCCCATGTCCAGCCCTGGAACAAACCCAAACAAGAAGCAGTGCTTTGCTCTCTCCCCAACCCCAAAGGGACTATAAACAAATGAGGAACAAAACAGACCAGGTAGACAAAGGAGTGGGTATGCCCGCAGATGTAGCAGCCATAGGCCAGCGAGTGACATTCTGTCCACACAGCTCATTAACTGCGGGTGCAGGACTCTGCTCTGGGGGGCGCTGTTTTGCAGAGAAAGGTCAGATTTGCAAAAAGAATTCTGCTGGGCCAAGGGACAGGTATTTTTCTTTGCAGAATTTCTGTGTGGCAATTAGCTTGAAGCAACTGTCATCATCTCAAAGGTGTGGGACAATGTAAACTTCAAAAAAACAGTTGTGTGATTTCAAAGGTCCCTTGACAGCCTTTGTTCTTGGGTGCTTTTCAGCTGGGACTTTTCTATGGATTTTTGTGTGCATAAACTTCCTTAAACTGTAAGGTCACCATGGCAACTGGAGAAAGATTGCACTGTGATGTTATAACTTCCCTTGTGACCTCGAGGGAAAGGAGACCCAAAGAAAACAAAACGTGACAATAGCTAAGACATTTAAATCTGATGTTTGCCCCTCCTTCTGGATTGGGGGGAAGAATGTTAAAATTCTCCACAACTCAAACCAGGCTAGGAGCCCCTAACTGGGTGGCCAGGTTCCCTCTGAGAGCATGTTGGTGACCACAGTTCATTCCCTGAAACGGACGAGGCCAATAATGAACTGTTTTCTTAGGCGCCTAATTTTGTCCTCGCTAGTCTTTGGTTAGGTCGGAGGTTGCACACCCATTCCAGCATGAAGACCACTTCCCTTGGATTTCAAAACCACCGTCACTGGAACTGCACTGCAGATTCCAGTCCCGGCCTGGGCCACTTTACGACTGTAAAACACTGGGCTGGTCAGACAATCTCCCTAGGCTGCTCTTTCCTTACATATACAATGTACCTCATAGGCTCATTCTGAGGATAAAAATCAGCTAGTGTGTGTGAAGCTTTTTATAGAGCCTGACATGTGGTAAGAACTCACTACGGGTTTGATTTCTATCTCTCACAGGACAGGACTAGATGGACTAGATCATTCCTCCAGCCCCATCCAAACTCAACTGCCTCTTGGAATTTTCAAAACAAACAAAAAGTTCTCTCCCATGCATCAAAATATTGAGTTCAAATGGAAGTCCCAACTTTCACTAGTTAAAATAGGTGATGTTAGTTCAGAAAGCAGACTTGCGTTCCTCTCACACAAATGCCCTTACATTTAACTCTAAATTCATTTTCTCCCAATGTGTGCAGTGGAAAAATAGGATGCCACGTCTAAACGTCGGCTGTCTATAAGGAATATAATGGTGACCAACGAGACGGTGTTAAGATGGCCCAGTCCATTTTCAGTTTCTAATTTCAGGAGTGGAGAACATGAACGCTGAACATCTGAACGAGGTTTACCCAGTCCTCAATATATCTGCTTCTTTCAGAGCCCAGCCATACAATACTGCAAGTAACCACAGAGCTGTTACTGACGATGAATTCTTACTCCTTCTCCATAGAAGACAGTTCTGGATCATTGTAAAGGCAGCTAGTTCTGAGTGCAAGGAAAAAACAGGAAGCAGTAAACATTTTCTCCACTGTTACACTTTGCAAGCACAAAAGACTTGGGCATTTTAAACTGCTTAATGTTGTCCCATTGCTAATATTGAACATATCTACACCTGCAATGATGCAATTAAGCTGTGATTCTTTTGCTGTTAGTTTCGAAATATAATAATTGCCCATCATTGAGAAATATATAAAGGGGATTGAAAACTCCAAACACCTCCAAGTGGGCTCTTCTGTCCTTGTCATTTTCCCTCCTGATTTTTCCAATCTAGCTGATTCCGGGAACATATTGCAAATTTTTATTTATAATCCAAATAGTATAATGTTTTATATACAAAGAACAATCCCTCTCAAGCAGCTTAATTTCACTTACAAAAAACACTTAACTTTCTATTTTCACAAGAATGAGGATTTTCCAAGACACTAAAAGGAAAAATGCTAGTGTCAGCTTTCCTTGTCCTTGTTTCAGGAAAATAATAGGACACTTGCTACCATACAGCTGAGCTGTGTTCAGGTAAGACAAGTGAATCCCAACAATAACCAGAACTGAATATGTCCAGAAAGAAAAATGTAATCCTATGAAATCATGAAATAAAAGTTGTGTTAGGGTGTATGAATGTGTTTATGCTTTTTTGGTGTAATATTGGCTGCTTTTGATATTTCATATTGGTGCGATTCCTCTGTTAGCAAACTTTAGATTTGCTTTCTATTAATTTCTGATGAAAATTTTTACTTTTTCTCCTCTGTTAACTCTTTTATTGTTGGCAAACAAACACAGGGATTCTGTGATCTTTTTTACATGTGAGAATTCCTTTTATACTGTGAATAATTTCATAAATTTATGTATCTATTTGCAAATAAGAGGCATGGTTATCAATGTTAAAGCCCAAAGGCTATCCCTCCCTGGGAAGGGCAGAGGGCTTCCCCGCCCCCCACTTCCCCCCGTCCCCCTGTCTCCCCATCCTTCTCTCTGATGATCTGGTATTTTCACGGAGTATATTTAGCAACTCTAGTGAACAAGGACAGTCAGGCAAGTGTTGACAGTGTGCTAGAAAAACCTAGCAAAGCTGGACTGGAATCAAGGAAGGGCAATCTTCCAAAGCTAGCTTTTCTGGTTTTTAACTTCGCATACTTCTTCCAACGAAAACAGCAATTTGCCATCCAGTAGATATTGTCACTCTAAAGGCAGCAGGTGGATTTTGAACCATTTTCAACCTAAGAATGGCTCCCCTATATACAATGTAACTTTCAAAAGTTTTTTTTTTTTCTGTATAGATGTAAAGTTTTTTTAAAAAATAAGGCAGGCTGAAGAAATCACCTTCTGAAAGGCAGTGAGAGGTGCTGGTGGCGGTGTGTGTATGTGGAGAGAGAATGAATGTTTGAAAACACAGGTGGGAGTAAAGCAAAACAACAGACAGGTAGGTTTTGTTCCCTGGCAGGGTATATGTTTGCCTTTGGTTAGAGCCAGCCTGCAGCTTTCCAATAAAGGTCATGTAGAAAGTCAGGGTGCATTTGTCTGTTAATAGAAAGAACCTGGGATATCTGGCTTCTACAGGCTCACCACAGATCTGCAGTGACTGTGTTTGCTGAACCCCAAATCATCATGCACAGTCTGTCCAAGGATCTGGGGGTCACCTTAGAGGATGAAAAGTTGTTGAGAAGATGTAGTTAATTTGACAGAATGGTAGGATACAGAGGCATTTCAATCATCGGTGGGATCAAAGAGTAAAATTCTTTCTCCTTGCACATTTTCAAATGTGCAAATATATTTCAATTTCTCATAACATGTAATGTCACCATCAAAAGAAGGAGGGTCAATTGGAGGAGAATTCAGATAGGTGGCTTAGCCACTGATTCCAAAGTCAGAGCATAGAGCCCCCTAAGACAAATCTAATTATTTTTATGTGGCCAATTACTTTAAGGTGGTGATTCTCAAAGCAAGGTCCCGAGACCAGCATCAATGGGAACTATTAGAAATACAGGCTCTCGGGCCTGCTAAATCGGAAACTTTGCTGGGAGGCCCAGGATGCAGTGTTTTAGCAAGTGCTTCAGGTTATTCTGAGGCACAATAATACTGCTCCACAGCAACAATCTTAATCTTCTGCATATTCATCAATTTATGCAGCAAAAATTTACTGAGCATCTACTATGTACTGGGGATGAGCTTGGTGCTTCTTTTAGGAAGGAGATCAAGACATCTCAGCATGACCTGAGACTATTTAGAAACTTGGGGAGACCAGGGGTCGGGCACAGGAAAGAGAACGAAAGGAAGGGGGTGAGAGAAAAAAAAAGAAAGCTACACAACTAAACCAAATATGATAACTGTTTCTCAATGGTAGCTATGCAGGAAGAGTAAAAATATGGATGGGGGGAAAAGTCTACTGAAAGGGGAAAGATTATATGGTACTAATGAAAAAACATGGCAATCTGACTTTCTAATGGGTTTGGCTGGAAAATCATTGATGTCAGTTCCCCCCCATTTTTTGTCTTGGAAAAACTTTCTAATTTCATAAATATGTTATCCTTAAAAAAAAAAAAAAAAAAAAAAAAAGAATCTTAGCCCGACCAGTTTGGCTCAGTGCTGACTGTTGACCTATGAACCAGGAGGTCATGTTTTAATTCCTGGTCAGGGCACATGCCTGGGTTGCGGGCTCAATCTCCAGTGGAGGGTGTGTAGGAGGCAGGTGATCAATGATTCTACTCAACATTGATGTTTCTATCTCTCTCTCCCTCTCCCTTCCTCTCTGAAATCAATAAAAATATATATATATTTTAAAAAGAATCTTGCCCTGACCGGTTTGGCTCAGTGGATAGAGCGTCGGCCTGCAGACCAAAGGGTCCCGGGTTCGATTCCAGTCAAGGGCATGTACCTTGGTTGTGGGCATATCCCCAGTGGGGGGTGTGCAGGAGGCAGCTGATCAATGTTTCTCTCTCATCGATGTTTCTAACTCTCTATCCCTCTCCCTTCCTCTCTGTAAAAAATCAATAAAATATATATTTTTAAAAAAGAATCTTAACGAGAAACTCATTACTGTTTCTCTCTCTGGGGAATCTCATGTCACAGTGCAATTTGAGTACCAATGAATGCTTTACATTACACCAACATTTGGTTCCTTGATTCCTAATATCTTCCCTCCACAACTTCTTGTTTTTAATATTTGAGTTAGAGCCTAAGAAGAATTTGTTAGAGTAAAAATTTACATAATTTTGAGTATTGTTAGTTTAACTGGGTGTTAGTTATGTTAAAAGAAAACTAGAGGATAGAAATATTGTACCAGTAAACTACCCTAATGCTAAACTTTCTAAAGCAAAAAACTTTCCTTGAATTTTTAACCCAAAAGATTCACACTAGAGGGAAATAATTCTACAGATTACGTGCAATAAAAATTGGCCATAGGAAAAAAAAAACCTAAATGGATTGTTTGTATGAGGAATTGGCATTTACATCTCTGCAGAAAAATGCCACTAATTAAGATCTTATTTATACAGAATTTGTAGCTGTTTGCACATTGTCCAGATTTCCTGCATTTGCAATGTCTGTTAAAATGGGAGCTGGTCATAAAAATTAACAGTGTAAGCAACATTTGAAATGGAGAAATACAGCAAACATGCCAAATAGTACTTGTCTCCATTTAACATATAGTGTCGGAAAAATTATTTGTAATTTGGAAATAAAAAAAGGAAATTACTGGATATTCTTTCAAAGCAGTGCTGAGTGGACTGAAGGACTATTTTATTTTACAACTCTTGGGACCAGAGGTTCACTTTTAGATTTTTGTTGAGCAGAGATGCAAATAATGTTGTCCAGCATTCTAGTAAAAGATAACCCTAAGGTTGTTTATTGCCCTGCTGAACATGAATAAGTTTTGTACCTAAACCAACAATCTTATCCTAACATTCCTTCATAAATTGCCTATTGATCTTTAGCTTCAGAAATGCTCTTTGAACTGGTTTTAACACCGTACTTGTTCCTTCATTAAGTAATTAGTTAAATAAAATCACTGGCATGAATTCATTTTATATTTGCGTTAAAGTAATGATTTTGCCTTTTTGAAAATTATACTTTAACAATAGTGAGCAATGGTTTTTTTTTCTATTTAGCCAAACAGCTCAAAAGCTGTTGATTAAGCAATATTTCCAAGTCACTAAATAAGGTTTTGAAAAATAGTATTGGAAAGTCATTAAACTGGTTCTACAAAAATAATTTCCACTTGTATCATTTCTCTCCATTAGTAAGGTTTTGTTGCCCCAATATAACATCCAGATGATCGTTATAGTATATGTGTTATATATACACTAGAGGCCCAATGCACAAAATTCATGCAAGAGTAGGCCTGCTGGGACCGGCTTCCCTCTGGCACCTGGGACCCGGGCTTCCCTCACAGCCCCAGCTTTGTCAGGAAGGTCATCCGGAAGGATGTCTGGACTAATTAGCATATTACGCTTTTATTATTATAGTGTGTGTGTGTGTGTGTGTGTGTGTGTGTGTACCTGTGATGTATTCTTTTGCTGTGGTGCATAAAATTGCATGTGCATTTAAAAAAAGTTAAACAACAGTAACAAATACGTTCTTCAAGATAACCCAAGATTCTGGGGGAAATAGGCTATAGGACAAATAACTGCAACTGTGTCTATCACAGACAAAGGGAACTTCTAAACAGCAGCGTTATTATCAGGATGCAAAAAATACAACACCCGCATGCAGGCTCTCCCAACTCATTCCTGAAATGCAAGCCAACACCACGCCAGCTGCTGAATGAAAACCAAGTCTTACTTAGTTGCTTCTGATGCTTCCCTCAGTTCTTCATCCAGTCTGCATGAGCAAAAAGCATCAATGTAGAAAACAAAACAAAGAAAAAAAGCAAGCAGAGCGTGAGACAGTCACCCAGCAAAGCAGAGCCAAACGTAAGTGGAGCGGATTAGCTTTCAAAAACCATCCTGTGGAGCCCTGAGAGACAATCCTTCAATTAAATATGGAGTCATTTCCTCCCATTCAGTGTTTACATATGTTTACTTTGCAAAATCCTTCATAATGGTGAATATGAAAGTTGCAAGGAGATCGGAAACATGCTGGCTGAAAAAAGCTGAAAACATCCACATCAGCCTATTGAGTAGTTAAAGTTAGCTTGCAGCTTGGGCCAAGTCAGGGATGTATCTGTTCAGTAGGTTTCAGTTGCAAATTAGGTTGACCTCAACAGCTTTACACACAAGACAAAGACCGAGAATGGTATACACAAGGGACTGGTGCAAGGGCTCTGGTAGCATGTTGAGGTCACCCACGAATAAGACAATGGTGCACACACACAGAGGGTCCAGCATGACTTGTAGATCAAGAGATTTTTACCTCACACTTCTCTTATGAGATTTCTCTTCATCGTACCTTATGAGATAAAAAATGGATGCAATGAGGAAAATGAGCCAACGGATGAAAATGAAAAGACAGGTCAATGTTTTAAAGAACAGTCAGAACATGAGAGGAAAAAGCCTACCCAAATAGTAATCCCATTGCATTTTGGGAGAAATCTTATTTTAATTAGATATAACCAATGATTTAGGATTTCTAATGTTAGACAGCCAATCCTCATTATTTGCAGATTTTGTTTGCAAATTCACCTACTTGCTAACCTTTGTTTGCAACCCCCAACTCAAGACCTGTGGCCCTTTACCTGATCACTTGTGGATGGCCTTAGGGCGGCAGGAAATGTGCGCCACCTGATGTGCACTTGCCCAGCTGATGTGGCAGGTGAGGCTCTGCCTTCTTGTTTTAGCTCTCATGCTGTAAACATGTGTCCTTTTTGCCATCTATTAAGTGCCATGGTTTGGGGTTTGTTCGTTTGTTTTGCTTTTTGTTGGTATTTCGCCATTTAAAATGGCCCCCAAACCTAGTGATAAAATGCTGTGTAGTGATCTCAAGCACAAGAAGGCTGGGTTGTACCTTATGGGGAATATATGTGTGTTAGATAAACTTGGTTCTATAGTGTTGTTGGCCATGAGTTCAATAATAATGAATCAGCAATATATATCTAGCAAGGTATCTTTAAACAGAAACACATAAAACAAGGCTATATATTAATTGGTTGATGAAAATGTGACCAGAGGCTCAAAGGAACCTAACCCTGTACTTCCTCTAGGAACAACAGTTTAGTATTTGCTCTTTGGTGTTCTAGAACATCACCCTAGCAAATAACAAGAATTGACTATAATCAGTGACGAGAAGTTTGATTCCAGATTAGGCAAGTGTTTCTTTCATTTAAGCCCTTTGATGACAAGCTCCATCCCAGCTGAATATCGCTGCTGGGATTGGTTGAGATCAGATACTCTGACCGTTACACAGTGATAGGACGGAGCTATGGCTTGTATCAGTTTGAAAATGGCATAACATGAAAATGAAGCAATGAAGGCCAGTAACAAAAATGGCAGAAAAGCCGACCAGAGGAGACGGGTTATGGAAGACAGGAGATAACATGGATACATGAGGAGGACATGAGTGGTTGTAAATTTCTTTCTCCAGAAGAAAATCTTTCCAAATGAAACCCTTCCTCCTGAAGTGACTTTTTAATGGAGCCCTTGGAAACGAATGTGTGTAGATGAATGAAAAGGGCATGTTTAACTTTTCAACTAAAGTTTCTCACATGACAGTGAGTCTCTAAAAGCAACATGATTATAATAAATAACATTCTGGGTCACCAACTTTGTGCCAGGAGATTTTCTGAATGCTTTGTGTACTTTGTTTTCATTCGGTCCTCAGGGCCTGAGCCTCACTTCTCCAGTACACGGAGGCTGAGGCTGAGGCTGAGACGCAGAGAGTTTTCATATGTTGCTTGAAGTCTCAGAGACACTTAGAGCCAGTAAGGAAAATTCACATCTAATACTAAGCTTCCAAAGCCCATTCTCTCATCTTTTTCCAATAGCCAACCTATAGAAACATTACCTTATTTGCCTAGAGCAGCAATGGCGAACCTTTTGAGCTCGGCGTGTCAGCATTTTGAAAAACCCTAACTTAACTCTGGTGCCGTGTCACATATAGAAAATTTTTTGATATTTGCAACCATGGTAAAACAAAGACTTATATTTTTTATATTTATTTTATATATTTAAATGCCATTTAACAAAGAAAAATCAACCAAAAAAATGAGTTCGCGTGTCACCTCTGACAAACATGTCATAGGTTCACCATCACTTGCCTAGAGTGTGGACAATGCTCACTTCACTTGTCCTTGTCATTTTTTACAAATAGAGACAGTATTTTAGGAGGTGAGTGCTCCAGTACTTTCTTTTAATTTAAAGAGTAGGAGTTGATTTTTGAGATGGGGCGCACCATTTTGAAGCAGCAGGCCAGAGCTGGGAGGTGTGCTGGTTGTGGGAACCTTAGAAGCTAAAGAAGATGAGAGCCATTGCTGGGACGTTACGAACACTCTGCTTGATTCAGCTGAGCCAACTGCCACTCTAAGCCCAGTCAGTACCCTGGGTTCTTGCCTGATGCTGGGATGTAGGGAAATCAAAGGCATCTACTCCTGAGCTTTGACTTTGGATGGATACATTAAAGGAGGAGAAGGAAACTACTAGGAAAGGGCTCAGGAACTCGGCTGCCAGCCAAACCTATTCTAGTTCCATCTTTCCTTGTTCCTACTCATTCTTTGCACGAGCAACTTCTCTTTACTGACGTGTCTTCCCATATCTGTGAATGATATAGAGTGCAGTTGGCATAGAAACACACTAAATGAGAATCCTTCCCTTTCAGTTTCTATGCCTTTTTTTTTTTTAAATGAGGACTATTTATTTTTATGGGGGTGCCCAGATTGGAAGGTTCATTTTCTTATCCATCTTCTGAAGAAAGATGGGGTATCCTGGTCTGTTTTCTTTGAGCTGATGGTTACCTTCCTCTCAATTCGATTCAAATAAAAAACGAGGGAATTAGACACAGTGAAACAAAACACGGCCCACAGAAAGCAATGGTTCTTTGCAACCATGAAACAAGAGGAGTATTCACTCTCCTGTATCTGTGTTTTTAAGTTCCAGCTCCAAGTGGTTGTTTAGTTAACTCATACTCCTATTTTTGTAGCACAATCCTGTGGCCTTCGGCATCAGCGCTGGTGCCTTCATTACCCTGTGCTGAGTAAGGAACTGTCCCTAACTGCCACTCACCACTCAGCCTTATTTTCACCTGAAGGGAACCATGAAGGAAAAGGATTCAGAAGAAAACAGAGAAAGGTTACTTCTCCTCCCCCCTCTTTCCCTAGGGTTATGCAGACAAATAACTTTATATAAGACGATAAAGAAATCTGTGCTATGCTCACACCCAATTGTGTCTGTGTGGAGTGGGAGACACAAGTAACAGAGGTGCTGACTGTGTTAAATTTATGCTTTCTCCAAAATGATAGTAATATTCAGAGTGAAAATGAGCACTAGTCAATACTTCCAAAGAAAGATTATGTAAAAAAGGATCTAAAAGAACAGAACAGTAATCTTGAGTTCTAAGATATATATATATATATTTTACTGGAGAATATTTAATATTTCTTTTAACCATAAGATAATGCCATTTCCCCACTACTGAAGAAATGAGTTGTTTTCCAATCTCCTTTTCCAAACACGCAATATTTCTTACCAAATCTTCAGAACCATCAGGACTTACTTGATGATGCTCTCTGGAATCTGGATGCAATCCATTGGAATCAGCCCACTGAGCTCTGATAAGCTGCTGACATATTTAATTTTACTGCTGAATTTTGAACTAAAAAAAAGGAAGGAAAGAAAAATCTATGAGTAGTTGCTCCTTCATCCTTCTTGAAAATCCTGATATACTTAATACCTTGTCCCAGCACTCTCTTGAGCAGAAAGGATACATTATCTGAGTAGTTACTATGTGCCAGAGACTAAGTGGTTTATATAAATTATCTCATTTATTTCTTAGTACAGGCTAGTGCAGTAGGCACTCTTATTATTCTCTTTTTAAAGATAAGGTAACCGAGACACAGGGAGTTAAGTACCCACCATCAGTAAGTAGCAAAGCCTGGATTTATACTCTGGACCACACATCACATGACCTTCTGTGGTTCCTGCCACTCTGCACTGTCACTGGTTATGGTTTGCTTGTTTGTTTATTTGTTTTTAACAAACAAAAATCTTGTCATTTTCTTCTTCTTCTTTTTTTAGTTTTAGTTACATTTTAAATATTTTTAAAATTTTTCTGTAAAGTTTTAGTCTGAGAGTTCATTCCAGATGAACCAAAGTTAAAAACCGGTTCCAAAGATTGGGTTTCAATTACAAACCACTTCCATCTAAATGATTAGATGTTTTATAAGAATGCATGTCTCTATTACTGGTGTAATTGCAAACTAATTTTAAAAATGCATTATTATTCCACTTGAAAGGGAACTTGATCAAGCATTGAATTTTCTCAGATGGTTTCAAATGAAAAGGTCCTCCCAGTCTATTGGGATTGTGCTGAGCGGTCCGCCAACTGTACTTCCTTCTGTTTCAACTACTGTGCATTCTAGCAGGAAGCTTCTCAAGGTCATGTCTCTATAGATCTATCTTTCCATTTTACTTGCAGTTTTGACCCCGGGTCACTGGCTGTGCCTTGTGAGCAACTTCCTCCCCGTATAGTCACTTCTAGCCCTCCCGATGAGTCCTGGGTGAACGCACACTGCCAATGATATGCTACACTGGACCTCTTCCTTCCTCCAGATCATTGTGCCAGACTCAGGTTTTGATAAAAGACAGAGTGAATGGAGTGAGTGGGAGGAAGTAGGCACGCAAGGGGAAACCTCCATCTCCGGTGTTACGTTCGCTGGAATGTACAGTTCTCTAAACATGCCACCTCCTCTCCTTCTTGGTATATTTGTACCTGCTATTTCCTCTACCTGGTTTTAGTGAGCCAATCCTATTAGTTTGTCAAAATTCACCTTGCCCAGCCAGTGTGGCTCAGTGGTTGAGTGTCAACCTATGAACCAGGAGATCATGTTTTGATTCCCGGTCAGGACACATGCCCGGGGTTGCGGGCTGGATCCCCAGTGTGGGGTGAGCAGGAAGCAGCCAGCCGATCAATGATTTTCTTTCATCATTGATGTTTCTCTCTCTCTCCCTCTCCCTTTCTCTCTGAAATCAAGAAGAATGTATTCTTTAGAAAACTCACCTTGAAGGCTCATTCTTCTGGAAAGCTCCTCTCTCAATGCAACCCTCAGCCTTCTCCACCTTTGATCCCAGAACTCCCCCTCACCTTGAGTCATCACCCTGCATTGTGCTTTAATTGTACTCTGCTTTCTAATTGTTTATTGTATGCCTTTGCCTGCTTTGCCCTCTTTAAGGACAGCAACCAAGCTATTTAATTCATCAGTCTCCAGCACCCAGCCAGTGCTTGGCACAACAGGCTACTCATTTTTGAAAAGGAATGTGTCATATACCTCTCTCATAGTAGTTACTTTTAGCATTTTACTTGCAGTTTTGACCCTGGGTCACTGGCTATGCCTTGTGAGCAACCTTCCTCTCCATACAGTCACTTCTAGCCCTGCTAAGACTTGGGTGAACACACACTACCAACAACCTATAAAATAGACCCAAAATACATTTAAGTGGCCTCTTCTTTTGGGTGTAAAAGTTGGTTACACTGATGTGAATTGATTAAGAAGGGGGATATTAAAAGAGAGTATTACATGATGGAACTGTAAATACAATGTGTAAGTACAAATGTGTGGTCTTCAGAATTAGACAGATAAATGGGTTCAAAGCCTGAGTTTCACTTACATGTTACTTTCGACCTGGGGTTGACAAACTGCAGCCCACAGGCCACAGTCAACTTGTTAACTGCTTTTTACAGTTCTTGAGCTAAGAATGGGTTATATATTTTTTAAATGGTAGGAAAAAAATATCAAAAACAAGAATATTTTGTGATGTAAAATATTTAGAAAATTCAATTTCAGTATTCATAAATCAAGATTTACTGAAACACAGCTGTCCTTATTGTTTATATATTGTCTGTGGCTGCTTCTGCCCCACAATGGTGGAGTTGGGTACTTGTGACTGAGACGATACGGCCCACAAAACCTACAATATTTACTATCTGATCCCTTACACCGTGGGTTTGCTGGCTCCTGCTTTAGACAATTCATTTGGCCTCACTGATTCTCAGGGTTTTTTCCTGTATCATGAAAATAGTAAACAGTACTTCCTTCAGATATTTGCAAATATCGGCTATCCATATATTAATGAAATAATGCACGTAAGCATCAATAAATGTAAGCCATTATTATATGTAATTTACCACAACACTATTTGCTATTGTTGTTGTTGTAATTATTACTGTATTGAAACTACCTTCAATAAATGTTGAATTTTAACAATTTTCAATATTTTTATAGTAATAAACATTTTGTGATTTATCAACAAGAAATATTTGTTTTGTAAAGATTGAATTATTAAAAAAATCATCAAGTCCATATCAGTTCTAATGTTTACTTTTTACACATTAAACTTTTTATAAGCTATTCACTGTACATGAATTCCTACTCCTTGTCAAAGGATTTTCTGCTATTATTAAAATAAATGTTTCTTTGTATACTTTAAATATTTCATGTTATTTTTAAGGCAATTTGACATGGCATAGCAAAGAGCTAACCTTGTCAGAGGAAAATTAGATTGAATCATGCCACTCAATTGTCGTAAGTAGAAAATGGGAATGTTAAATAATTATAAGTGAACGCTGAGCAAAAAAGGTAGAATTTGGAAGGCACAGTAAAATTTATGTTAAAAAAAGGGGGAGGGAATTTTAACCTCAATTTTTTTTCTCCAGAAGTAAGGTTAGCAGAATTTTGCTTAGGGATTCATCAATAACTCTGAGGTAGAAAAACGTCAGTTTATCTAATCTGTATCCTGATGTTAGGCAATAGTTTATTTTATTACATTTTTAAAGTTCTCTAGAAAATGCATACTATCCCCTTCATTTAACTGTTCCAAGTCTTTCTATATTATGACATCTATCTTACTTTTCTGTGCATTCCCAAAATGTAAGGGTATATAGCATGTGGGACAACATAAATGATGAAAAAATAATCACTGAATTGAACCAAAAGGAAACTGAGAATCCTCATGGGAGATTTAAAACAGCTGTCAACAAGGCTACCCAGACTCTTTACCTAACTTTGGTGACCCACATGATATTTGTTCAACAAAAATAGAACAATTAAGATAAGACATGGCTCTTGCTTCTGTCCTTGGTTTTTGTCTTTATTTTCTATTGTCATGTTACTCTGTCTTTTCTATTCTCTTTACCATATATCACTTTAAAAGTATTGTCTATTCCTTTGTGTAAGGTGACATGGAAACCCACCCTGTCATCTTTTATATTTACAGCAACCCACATAGAGATCATGCTTTATAATAATTGGCGGTGAAACAATCATTATGAAATAATGCTCACTCTTAATTAGGGTCTCTCTCTGGATAGTCTAATGTATCTTTCCAGGAAAGGCAGAGGCAAATATCTTCCTAAATACCCTCTTAGTTTATGAATTCTTGTTTATAGGTCAATTAATTTTAAAAAATCTACTAATAATGCTTTTACTTTTACTATAATAATAATCAAACCTTATAAAAGGTCGTGTCACTGCAAGGAGTGTTCTGATGAACCAAGATGGATGAACAATGATGAATGATTTCAAATTCTTCCGCAACCTAGTTTGAAAAAGGAAAAACAATTACTCATAACCCATTTTTAGTGGGAATTAAAAAAGAAAGCATGTTCCCAAATAAGAATATATACACAGAGTTCTGGGCAAGTTGCTATTACCAATAGGGAAAGTATAGAATAGTCATAATTCATAAAAAATGCTTTTTGATATGTAATTTGAAACTTTTGTGATCCAAGCATTATTTTCTCAGAATAAATATAAACTTAAGTGGTTGTATTCACAGAGTCCATAAATCTATAACCATCATGGCATATTTTTGCTTAACAATGCTTTTCATTTTTGTCAGCGTTATCTTTACTATTTTGAAAAGTACACTTTTACAAGCAACTTAATTTATTTGATCTCTGAGCCTTGGTGTCTTCTTACATACAGTGAAAACAGAAACCATATATCAAGTGGTTGTTTGGCCTGCAGGTTGCCATTTTAATATTCTTGATTTTCAGGCACATTTTTCAGCGTTAGTAATGCTACTTTATGAATGTTTGGATCATTAAACGGATTTTAGTTACTGTAACAGGGCACTCATGTGCTGTTATGTAAGGAGCTACATCTAAGTGGATGCCACACCCATCATAGATATCATAAACTGGTATGTTTATTATGACCGTTTCCCTGTACATGGCAATAATGTGTTTTGTTCTATTAAAACCAGTACGAATGAAAGTAAAGTATCTTGAAGAAGAGGCACCCAAAGGCACCTTATGGGCTAGTGGTTAACATGAATTAACAGTGAATTCTGAAATAAGAGCTCAACATTTTCCAAAATCACAATAGACCCAATGCAGATTAATAGCATCAAGATCACATGGCACCAGTAGAGAATTGTAGATGCTGGTTTAGCTCAAATTGCGCCTCGATGTGGCAATAACATGCAGAGTTTAAAGCACAGTTTGGTCATTAGATCTGACACTACAACATTTAACAAAATCGGGGGAGGATTTGCTTGGGGCACCAAGTGACACTTTGATTAATATGTTATCATTTATTATCTCAACTCTGCATAATTCAATGTTCCTAAAATATAACTGCACTTTGGTAGACTAAGAGGGAGTCAGAAATAGGAATTATTGAGAAAGTAAAACTAGGGATTAAATAATGGAGCCCACCTACCGTCTGTCAATCATCTGGTAGCATTTCTTCATCCAGCCCAGCCCTGGCATCTTCCGTCTTGGGGTTGCACCATTCAAGTACACAATCATATAATCTTCAGCTACCATCAACTCTAAAGTACTTATTACATATCTGATCACAGGAAGGAAGAGGAGTGTTTTCAGTTCCCACATGAAATACTTCATCTTGTCTACACCATCATTAGATAACATTTAAATGACAGGGTTTATAACGTTTGAGAATGGTTGTGCATATTACCTCTTCACCTGGAGAAGAATGCAGTTACCTAAGATCATTTCTGAGAGTGAGTACTATTCGTTTAAATATACAGTTATTTTTCTTTCTTTTTTTTAATGCAGGTACACTAAAAATATGTGTGGGTAAGAAACCTAATTTTCAAAAATGTCAACAATGTTATCATATACTAAGGGCAACCCAGATCAAATAAGGGCAGATCTAAACGAAGCCAGGTTCTCATCTGTTGACTAAGAACATGTTATCGGGGAACAAATATTAACACTTCACCCAGAGGAAATGTTACAGCATTTTAAAATGCAGGCCAAGCTGTGTTTGTTTAGTTTTCAATCCATTCTACTGACAAGAGTGACTTTAAAGGTTTTAGTCTCTTGAGCAATGTTCCTAGACAGAGATTTCATTGGTTTTTTTCTCAAAGGCTTAGCACAGTCTACATCACTTATTTCCTTTTATTAAAGATGCTGATCTGCCATACATGCCCACAGACATTAACTCAAAGCACTTTGTTGTAAGTATCACTCACAGGAAAAGATTTTCCATGACATAGTGGTAATCCGCCCGACTGCTGTCTGGCAGAAAACAGGCGGCAAACACAATGATGGCATTTAGGCCATCCCCATAGTATCCTGGGAGACAAACAAAAAGACATTTGTAACCAATTGAAAGCTTTAACAAGATAATATTTAACCTAAAGAATAAATCTGGAAGCATTGGCAAGTGTGTGGATGTGGTTGTAACAGATATATCTTTAATTGAGTATTGTACAGACTATACTTTTATAAGTATATACACATATAATTATCTCCCAGTGGTTAACATATATGTTATCTAGAGTCCTAAAATAAAGTGTGTGAATATATTTGCAAATATCGGCTATCCATATATTGTGAACGATTGTATGTGTTGTACATAGTCATGCCTGGGTGTATAAATACTCAACTTATCAAAGGATAGGAGCAACGCCTTCTGATTTATGGGTTTCTAATTTATATGTTTTAAGAACTAATACTTCTTTTCCTTTCATGGCTAAAAAAAAAAAAGGTCCAGAGTAATTCACATTTTCAGCTCTTTTAAATTTTAACTTGAAGGGAAAACTTGGTCACCAAATTCCACTACAATCTCCAACTCACAGACTTCAGCGACCAGATGCTTGTGAGTAGACAAGTAACCACATTGGCTTTGATTTGGAGGACTGGTTCCCTGTGATCTGCAGGTGCAACAGTCGGTGAGGGAAACACTCTCAGGTAGAGATAACTGGGCACAGAAGTCAGAGCCTCGTCTGGGCACAGAAGTCAGAGAAAGAGCAAACTCAAGAAGGGTCGGTCTGGAGTTTTAGGAAAATAGATGCTTTGGAAAAACTGGAGAATTACTTCTTGGCAACATGGGTGGAGGGTGGAGTTCTATTTGCAGATGGTGGTGAGAAAATAGGAGGCAGGAGATGCAGACAAGTATGTTATTGAAACTCCAAGGGCCAAGGAAAATGCAGAGATATCTTGGGACATTTTACCCACTTTGGAAAGCTCGGCTCCATCCTTTAATCAAGCTCTGGGTTCCCTTAGAGCTCATCTTTGAAATTCATGGCAGCGGTTGATCAGTTTCCCATGGGTTTGTGTATGGGATCTCGCGTGTCTTCCAGACTTCAACATGGAAGCAATGCACTGTCGGGTCATGTTTTTATATCCCCTTTTAAACACTTGCAATTTTTGTCGTATCACATAGTTCTGAACTTCAGAATCATTACAGAGATTTCCTCAAAGCTCTGAGGGGGAGGACAGGACACACGCTCACGCCTGATCCAGTCCTCTCAGAACTCAGTGTGTCTCATTCTTTCTAAACTCTAAATACCCCTCTGGTGATGACAAGGCAGTAAAATACTGGCTGGATATAGATTTGGATGGGGCTTAACTTTTGAAAAGCAGTTTAATAAGATGTTCTCTACAAAGAGAGAGTGGGATTCTACCACAAAAGAGGTGGAGAAGAGAGTGATACCATCTAAAAATATATCAAATTATGGGTTCATGTGTATTACTAATTTGAGGTTGTGTACAGTGTTTACAGAAGATGCTACCTATGTAAGTCTACATCTGATGCAATATATGTTTGTGAAACAGGATTGCAGTAGCTTCCCTCTGGACTCTTTGCCTTAGTTCCATCTTTTCCAATATGTCAATATTTGCCAACACACTTTTAGAATGTGATATGAAGGAAAATGACAGAGATATATTTCAATACAAGAAGTATTTGTTCCTCGGAACAATTTTATTTAAGAAGCTTAAATAAAATGAAAATTCATAAAGGGTAAGTTGACTTAGCTACACTAATCCTACCCCATGAAGGTATGCAATGCGGACTCAGCACAATGAAAAAGGTGGCTTCATCAGAAGAGACTACAGACATAATGAATCCAGCTTAAAAGCAGGTGCAAAAGCATCCTTTGGAAAGCATCTTTCTAAATGTAGCTGTCTGGCTGTCAGAATAACGTCAAGATCATGACTGCTCAGTTGCTTTGATTTCTTTTTCTATTTCTGAAGAATTTCTAAGAGTTTCTTAAAAAATGAAAGCCTGGGGTTTATGAACAGTATTTCAGAGGTCGTCTTAAATGGCAGTTCAGATCTTTGTCCATGCTGTCTGTCCTTGGAACGCTGTCATGTTCACTGGAGTTCATGTAACCAAACAAATGCTTAAGGACCAACTTACCACCTTCTGACCATTGTCTAAGTCAGGAATGGCTCTACATAAAAATCACTAAAATTTACAAAGACGGCTTTTTGTACTTTGGGGCACCTGAACAGTTGGAAGGGAAGAAAAGAGAGAGGAAGGAAACAGGAGGCGAGCAGGAGATGTATGAAGGGAAATGGAAGGAAAAGAGCTCTCAGGAGAGTTCTCCATCTAAGTCAAGAGCTGGTGCCATTGTTGACAGGCTTTGGAGATACTGTAAATAGCAACGGCTGACAAAGTGCAATGACCAGAATGAGTGGACCATTCCCTCTTGTCCCTCACAGATTTCCTCAAGGGGATTGGCTAACCCAATTTCTATTCTAAATATGCAGCTTCCTCGTGTGAAGTTGCCCGTCAGCAACTGCATGATGCATTTGAAATTTGGGTTTTAAAAATGTGTGTTTCATTAGCCTCTCTTCTCAATGACCATAAGGTGAATTCAGAGCATGTGTGCTGAGGTGAGTGAGCAATCCCACCATGGTGCCTCCTGAGACCCTCTGAAGCAGTGACGCAAACCTTACCTGAGGCAGAACAGACAGGCATGAAAGGGACGTAACACAAGTTTGCTGGCCCGCAAATGGAATGGAGACAGAAGGAAAGATGCCACAGTCACAACCAAAACATCACACACACACACACACACACACACACACACACACACACACACACCAGCCAGTAACTCTTCTCATTCTTTCCAGGATCATTTGTCCAGCAACACGGCAGAGAAGGTTACCTGAATCTCCTATAATAAAAGAAGTAAAAAAAAAAAAAAAAAAAAAAAAAACAAGAAAGGAAACTCCTTGTTACAATGCTATGGCACAACTGCCTTTGGTCATTTAAATATATTCTCTGCTTCAAGTTCAAAAAAGCCAGTTCTGGCCTCAGAGTGACCCCACGCTGCTGGCGGATCCAAACCACCCAGCCCTCTCTTTGCTATTTTATTTAAGCAGATGGCAGGAATATTGGTCACCCTCTTATGACTGATGAAGTGATTGAAGCCCAGAGAAGTTATGTGATTAATTATCAAGATCACAAATTAATTCCTGGAAAAATTGGGTCTTGAACCTTGTTATTGTAAATGTGTGCAGGGCCTCTGACAATAGCTCACGCCGAGGTCACTAAAGCAGAGGGCCGGATTATGTGTTCAAAGACTGCTCTTCCACACTGATATTTCCAACCAGTGTGGACACTTGGTAAGGCGTGTTTCTGGTTAATTTATGTAGCTCTTTTAACCGTCCCCAACTCTCATCTTGCAATTGCACAGAGCACAACAGCTGGCACTTCTCTGTTGGCCTGAATGGGAAAACATCCTTATAGCAAAATGCAAGACACCAAAACAAGATCCCCATTCACGGTGGGGTGCTGCTTTTTAAATGTTCATCAGAAGCCAGGATGGCCAACTCCACAGACTGGTAACTAAGGAAGGCTGCCTTCTCATCACTAAGGTCTAAGAAAGTGGTGTGAGCTTCCAACACAGAAGACAAAGCTCTGACAAATTCAGAAGCAACATCTGAAAGATCTTTGCCTACGGAGCACAAAAGCTGTTCAGGGCATAGGAAGGGGCGGCATCGCGCTAACGTGCTAGATGGGTGCAGCCAGAGGCACACTCATGCAGGCCAGCGCCCAGAGAAAGACGAGGTGGAGCTGGGGGTAGGAAAGGTGGCCTTGTCTTCCAAACTGGACAGTCACACAGACAAAAACCAAACTCAGCAACAGAACGAAGAGGAGCTAATGCCAATGGGAGCAGGTGGCAGGGATGGAGGGCACAGCAAACCAGGTCATCCCTGAGGGGTGAGCTCAGTTATATCCCAGAGGACGTGACAGGCAGAAGCAGGGCTTTTTCTGTCCCTACTGTGTTGATGATAACAACTCTCTCCTAATTCAAGCAGCAGACTCACTCACACAACCCACATACTTTTACTGTGGTGGAAAGAACAGGCAGGGGGGTGTACTGGAGGGACAAGAGTGTTAGGAGAGCAGCGGAGAGTGGGCCTGCCTTTACAACCAACGGCTCTCCATTTAAGACCAAGGGGTAGAAATGTATAAATATTATCACTGTTCTACACTTTTCTGTCCTTTCTTAAGAATGAACACAGGCTACTTTTATAGTTAGCCTCTGATTTGTTTTTTATTTCCAAACAAATCATACCTCCTTTGTGTCCGATGGGTGGTACAAAGGAGGCATGGCCTTCTGGGAAGATCTGGGTGACGGTCAGGTTGTGGTTTTCATCATACCAAAGGGTTGGCTCTATGACCACTTGTCTGTCACCTCCGGGAGGTCAGGCCAGCTCTATTCTGAAGGGCTATGGGAAAGTTTCTCTCAGAGGAAATGGCCCCAGCCCACAGCACTATCCGGGGGACATATTGCCATTTCAGGCCACACTGTGAAGCAGGGAAAAGGAAGGTCATGGCTGAGGACACCTATTGGCATTTTCCTTCACTGTCATGGTTGGAGTCCCTGGGTGGTCAGATACTTACCTGCAGGGAGCAATGCATGGGCTGGAAAGTAGAAAATTTGCTGGTGGAGGGAAATTTGATTGAAAAATACAAAATGTCCTTCTGCCAGTTAGAAAACAAAAGCTAGGAGTTTAATGTTGTCCCAAGATGCTTATTTCCCTGTCCTTGATGAGGAAGAGGGAAGAATGTTTGCCTTGTCAGCTTACACTGTTCCGGAACAGCCGAGTGGTTAGGGGGGCGCCTCGGGACTGCAGGGAAGGAGCGCATGCAGCAGAAAAATAAGAAAGCCATCGATGCTTTCTGAAGTTGACCACGTTAAATGTGTTGCTCATCTGACTTGTTGTGAATCCCAGAATAGTCCAGGCTCTGAAGCTCCAAGAAAGCACTAGAAATACGAAACACCACTTGTTCTCCAATCACCACTATCCTCCCTTGCCCCTCACTAAGCATGTGGAGGTTTTGGCTGGAACTGGCTGCTGTCAGGCAGAGGTGTAATGGAGTTTAGAGAAAAGCCAGTTTCAGGGAGGGGAAAACAATGACAAGGCCGAGTCTAAAAAGATTTCCTAAAGCTTCTGAAGAGGATTCAAAATACTATTCTGTAATTAGAAGCAGCTCTACTATAGTGATCTTATCGCAGGGCACGGTAGTATGGGCTCAAAAACAATTCAATTAAACCAGGGGTCCTCAGACTTTTTAAACAGGGGGCCAGTTCACTGTCCCTCAGACCGTTGGAGGGCCGGACTATAGTTTAAAAAAAAACTATGAACAAATTCCTATGCACACTGCACATATCTTATTTTGAAGTAAAAAAACAAAACGGGAACAAATACAATATTTGTATTTCCATGTGGCCCGCGGGCCGTAGTTTGAGGACCCCTGAACTAAACCCTACAACAAACCCAAATGAATTCTGAACAGACATTGTTAAACTGGACAACTCTGGCTTTCAAAAAATTTGCATAGAAGATGATAACTATCAGATCTGTGATATGAAAAGCATTTTTCACATTGGAAAATTATTTTTGCATAGTCGGCTTTGCAATGGTTATAGAATTGGGTGTGAAGTGATATATTTAGCTGTACAGTCCCCTAAACATTGACTGCCCAATAGGGTCTGTGGGGTGCCATGCTGCAGAGAACCTTAGTTTCATTTTCTAATAAAAATATAAGGCTGCCCGCTCCCCCGTTCCCAGATCCACAAAGAGCTGGACTACCTCCGTGAGAAATGACTCTCCTGTAGGGCTCGATGATCTTCATGTCAATCCGCTGCTCCTGCTCTCCAATCACCACTGTCCTCCACAGCCGGTTGTCCTCCCGCTCCTCTTCGGCCGTATATTCCGGAATGGACTCGGACTCTTGGCCAGAATCTTTGTTGGCTGTGGGATTCTCTGGAAAGGAAGCACAGAGCCAGGCTTCACTGAAGGAGCAAGACCTTTACCGTTGAGGCAGTTCAACAACCAGCTGCCTCCTGTCAGAGTCAACCTGATGGAACTGCCTATTTTATACAAATCACAGCGCTTCACACCATCCTGACCACATAAACGACACTCAGGGAAGTCTGAGGATTCACTGACTGAACAACCAGATACATTGCTAAGATCAAGCTGAGGGTGGGGACAGATGCAGGGCTAGAGCTGTCCTTTGTCAGTAGTGGCCCAAGAGGGGATAGGCTGTACCAGCTCATACTTGGTCATATAAGTTGAAGACCACAGGCCTTTCTGATGGGGTAAAAGGCTATTATCAGGTCCACATAATCTTGTTTTCCTTGAGCCACATTTCCTGGTGTATCCTGAGTCTCTTGATGATACCACTGTCTAGACCCCTGCTCCAAGACTCTTATAATGGAGTGGAACCTCCGTCCCTATTGGGAGCATATCTGGACGTAAATTTGATATACTTCCCATGAACTTTTCAAAACATGCTAGAGCAAGATTTCACAGGAAACACAAGAAAGTAACTCTGTAGACCAGAAATGTTCCAAGGCCCCAAATTCTCAAGACTCCTATTTATAGGTGCATAAGGCAATAAAAGAAGCCCACTGAGCATCTTGGGGGAGAAATTTACTACCCACTCTTGTGCATCCAGAAAAAGCACTCATGTTACATTTTTTAAAAGAATAAACAGCAATGGTTTCTGTTTTTGCTTCAAGTACTAGCAGAGTTTAACAATGATTAATCTTTGTAGGTTTAAGTAATTTGGAGAAAACGATTATTGATAACTTTCAAAATAATTCTGTGAGATATTATCTAATTTTTCTTTCTTTTAAAAATATGTTTTTGTTGATTTCAGAGAGAGGAAGGGAGAGGTAGAGAGAGAGAGAGATAGAAACATCAATGATCATAGAGAATCACCAATCAGCTGCCTCCTGAACATCCTCTACTGGGGAGTGAGCCCACAACTCAGGCATGTGCCCTGCCTAGGAATAGAACCGTGACCTCCTGGTTCATGGGTCAACGTTCAACCACAGAGTCACACGAGCTGGGCTATCCTATTTTTCCATTCAAGGAAGTGACCTTTGATTTACTTATATTCTTTTTATGGGACTTGGATAATAATAGCAATACTTTGAGTACCTACCATGTGTCAGGCACAGTAGTGGGTATTATACTAGACATGATACCAATGCAAAAACTAACTGAAGTAGTTACCTTAGGTCACAGAGTCAGAAAACAAATATAGTCAAACCCTGACCTTTTCTACTCTTCTAAGCTATCACATTGTAACTCAAATGTGTGATTGTCTCATTCTTGTTTATTTTACTATGAGGCTGTGAGTTCCATGGGCTAAGAAGTTCTGCCCGAATTACCTTTAATATTCATCTTCACACTTAGCTTGGAAACCTGCACAGACTACTCAATAAAAATGGGGAAGGTGAGTGGGTAAATAAAGCTTTGACAAGTTCCTGGAAATATAGGCAATCTGTAAGGAAGCCACAACAAAGCTATTATGCTCCGGAAGATTCCGTAAGACACATTCAAACATGTCTAATTTACCTGTGTCTTAGAATAATAAAATGAAGTCCAGTTGGGAAGCAATCCTAGGCTTTTTTGCCAACACCAACAGCTACCACCACCCACAGAGCCTTGCCTCTCCCGGCCTCCTCTGTGTTCCCACCAGCGCTCAGCAGCCCACTAAGGATGGAAAGCAGCAGCCTTTGGCTTCAGATCAAGCACGGTGTTGCTGCTATAAATCCATCCATCTGCATATGGAATCCCTTCCTGCTTCTCCCTTCCTGTTGGGTTAGGGCTCTTGGATGCTCCTCTTAGCTCCCTTCCAGGGATCCTGTTTTCCATCTGGTCTCTGTGCCTGCAGAACTCTGGGCTCTGTTGTTGGTTTGTCTTTTGATGCTGCTGTATACACAGGCTCTCCCCTGCAATGAACTCACCATCAACCAACCCTCTTCATCCTGTTTGAGACTTTTTGGCCAGCTCTAAATTGGCCTGGGTGATCAGTGTGGGTTTGTCTTGTTTTCTGCATGCTTTACTGAGGCTACTTCATTTCAAAGTTTTGTACACTATATTCTTTTTTTCTGATTATAAAAGTAAAACACACTCACCCTGGGCAGTGTGCTCAGAAGTTAGAGTGTTGGCCCAAACACTTTAGGCAACCAACCGATGTATTTCTCTCACATCAATGCTTCTCTCTCTCTTTCTCTCTCTTTCTTCCTCTCCCTCTCTCCCACTCTCTCTAAAAATCAATGGAAAAATATCCTCTGGTAAGGATTAACAACAATAACAACAAAAGTAAAACACACCAATAAAAGTACAAGCAATATGAAATTGATCATGAAAACAACAAAAATCTTTAATGCCACTCTCACTCATTGTTTGATATGTATTCTTCTTCCTATGTGCATGCGTGCACATACACCTTTCCCCTCCACATGTGTGATTATTCCAGATATTCTGCATGTTCTGTACACACTGTTCTACAATGTGGTCCTCTTCAATAATAACACGCAGGCTCCTTTCTGTCTCAATGTATATAAACTCTGTTTTTAAAGTGGCCTTAGAGCCCTGGCCGAGTAGCTCAGTTGCTTAGAGCACTGTCCTGATATGCTGAGGTTTCTTTCGAGTTTCATTTCCGGTCAGGGTGCGTACAAGAATCAACCAATGAATGCATAAATAAGTGAAACAACAAATTGATATGTCTCTCTCTCTCCCTTCCTCTCTCTCTCTTTCTCTCTCTCAAATCAATCAATAAATCAATAAAATAAAAGTAGCCCCAGTTCCATTCTGCTGATGTCTTTTAGTTTATCAATCCCATAAGGATAGAAATTTAACTTTATTTCATTTTGTTTTTGTTCCTTGGAAAGAATTTGCTTTAGTAACTATCTTTGTACTGGTATCTTACCTCATTCGGGTACCTTCTGCTATAGGCTAAGTGTCTAGCAATGGAATGCTGGATCAGAGGTTGTAAGCACCTAAGGTTTCTATGAACATTTCTACCCTGAAAAATAAGACACCAAAATACATGAAATTCCTATTTTCTCACACTGTCAAAAACACTGGAGCTTATCAAAATTTCTAACCCCTGACAATGCAGGGTGAAACCTGTCTCTTTATTGTTTTAATTTGTATTTATTTAATTATTAAAGAAGGTGAGAATTTTTCATTTTATTTATTTTTTGTCAATCTTCACCCAAGGATAATTTTTTCCCCCATTGATTTTTAGAGAGAGCAGAAGGGAGAGAGAAGGGAGAGAGAAACATGGATGTGAGAGAAACAGAAACATCAATCGGTTACCTCCCAGCTGGGATCAAGCCTGCAACCCAGGTACATGCTCTTACTTAGGAATTGAACCTGGACCCTTCAGTCAGTGGGCCAACACTAACCACTGGGATAAACCGGCCAAGGCAAGAAGGTGAGAATTTTTAAGTGCTTATTGGCTATTTATATTTCTTTCACTGACAGGGAAGCACTTTTAAGTCCCTTACCTATTGTCCTTATTGGTTTATGGGAGTTCTTTATATAGAATTTTGTCATGTGCTGCACTTATTTTCTTGCCTTATGCTTTCCTTTTAAATTTGTGTTTTTTAAATGTAAATATGTTTTATGTTGTTGACTATCCATTTTTATCTTTATGTTTTTTTTTATTATCTATACTAATAAAAACATAATATGCTAATTAGACTGGACAGCCAAATGACCTTCTGGATGAAGCCAGGGCCAAGGCAGAGGCAGTTAGGGGCAATTAGGCAGGCAGGCAAGCAGTTAGGGGCAATCAGGCAGGCAGGCAAGTGGTTAGGGGTGATCAGGCAGACAGACAGAGGGGTTAGGGGTGATTAGGCAAGCAGGCAGGCGAGTGGTTAGGGGCCATCAGGCAGGCAGGCAGAGGGGTTAGGAGCCAGCAGTCCCAGATTGCGAGAGGGATTTCCAACTGCCTAAACTGGCAGTCAGACATCCTCAAAGAGGTCCCGGATTGTGAGAGGGTGCAGGCTGGGTTGAGGGAACACCCCCTGTATAAATTTCGTGCATCAGGCCTTTAGTTGCATCATAATAAGAAAGGACACCTCTACCTTAAGAATATGTACACACACACACACACACACACACACACACACATTTTTCTACAGTTTATTTTTAGAAAACAACAGTACTACTACTAATTTTAGTATAAAATTTTGAGGCTGGACTATTTTATGAAATGTTATTGCTAATGTTTCAGAGGGTGAGAGCTGGCCAGTTGCTGGGGTTCCTTCTCCTTCCCCACCTCTGAGGACTGGTATAAATGGGCAAAAGAAATTATTTAAGGGCTAGGGGTACATCTCTTAAGGTTCATTTTTATAAGTCCACAATATAAGCTAATAAAAAGTAAAGCTAGCTTTATTTACTTCCTTGAATTAGCATTATCCACCCGATCTTAATAACAATTCTGCTATAACTATAAATTACCATCCTCCCCCTAGCCATCATTTTGTCAATATTGTGAAAATTTTCAGGTCTTATTTAACTCTCTATTCCCCAGGTCCTCCAGATTTCATTTTTGGTATCATGCCATCTCCACTAAGAAATGCTTGATTTTCTTTGTCTCTTTTTTCCCAGTAACAAATTTTTCTCTCTGGCCACTGTTGAAGTCAATTAAGCCTGGTACACAGGGGAGCTGTCAACTTGAACATTTTCTCCCATGTTTTGTGAAATGACTTAATACACAAGCTCCTGAATGATTTAGTACACAAGCTCTTGATTTAGTGCACAAGCTCTTAAATGCTATATGGACTACAGTAAGAAATCCACCGTTGGTGTCATTATGGACTAATTAGAAATGATGTCAGCTGTGGCCTTCAGTTGGGGACGTACATCTAGGGAAGGTGACTAGCTGTCTCTATTGTGATATTGCACTGATGGTGTAAATAACCTTAAAAGATGTTATGTTTAAACTTTTTCTTGTTAGAGGAAAGACATCCTGTACTCAGTAAACAAGTTTCTAACATTTTTATGGTGATAAAGAGCAGGCAAGCAATACATTTAAATGCAAAAACTCATCATACAAAAGTACAAAGAAAAATCAACCTTTCAGACCACACCATTACAGCACAAGGTTGCTTGTGGGTAAAATAAAATAACCTCCACACTTGATTCGTTTATATGCAGAGTTAAAACATGGACTTGATTCTATAAGCTGCTTGCCTGCTGGCTATGAAAATAGTGGAAGACAGCAAACAGGGAAGTTAAATGAGGTGACTCCCTGACCATCTGAAAAAGTTCGGGGTACCTTATTCACAGAGAAAACTCTAGTTACAGGTTAGTTTTAGAAAAGGTAGCTTAAATACGGTAACTAAACATCACTTAGGAAGAACAAAATTATAAAAGCACAGGAGTATTTCTTTAACATTCTTATCAGAAATATTCAGGCTAAAATTCTTTATCATTTTTCCATTTCTCTTACGAAATGCCTTTGCTGAGATATGGATTATGGTAAAAATAGCTTTGCAGTTGGTTTGGAAAACAGAAATAGGTCATCATCTTTTCTGACCTTTGGATATATTGAAGTTTTTAAGATTAGTATAATGAAGCATTAAAAAGAAAACTCAGATTTCCTTTAATAGAAAGACTGACCTCCTAAGTCCTTCACTACCTACATATTTCTCATATCTTTGGCACTTGTAAATATCAAAGGAAATCCAACCTTAATTATATCAGTACTTTGAATGATATTTTCCAACTATTTGGACACAATTATTAAAAGAAAATTGCTTGGAAGTAAAAACCAATTTAACATCTTTTGAGAGTGAAATTCAAAATTTTTTCATTAAGCAAAATCACGGTGTGGGAAAATAAACTGGCAGTAATGGTTGGTCATTAGATACTGTGTAAAACAGGCAATGACTTGAATGCCCTTCAAGAACATGGCAAAGTAAGAACCCTCCGTCATGAAAATGGCTGAATACAATGGGACGTAAATGCGAGGGGTGCTATCAGGGTTGGCTTCAGATATGTGAGCCCAACCCAGACAACTCTCTCCTAGTCATTGTCAGTATATTTATGGAGAAGCAGGATGGCCCAGGAGTCAAGGACAATAACTCAGGGCTTAAGTGCTGGCTCTAACATTTACTAGTTGTGTGACCTTAGGGAAATTACTTAACCTCTCTGTGCCTCAGTGTTCTTATCTTAAAATAGGGAAATAGCTATTCATAGCATTGGCATAAGGATTAACATAGTTAATGTTTATAAAGTAGCTAGCACAGATCCCGGCACACAGTAAGCACTATGGAACTGTTCATTAAATAGAATAAATTACTGACCAAACACTTTTGGAATACTGTGCCTTAAAAACTCCAATTTGGTTTAGAATGTATATGCCCAGTTTCAAATGCTCACACAAGAAACCCAAAACACATGCAGCTTTCAAGCACTGATTTCATAATTTGGGACGAAAATGTATTCCATCCCTTTCAACACAGTCAGCTATCCATGTCTACATGTTTATAAAATACAGCTATTCAGATAGACTTTGTGTTTTCAGCGTCTGATGTTTTTGTTTAAAAGTGTCTAAACATTCATCTTTCATCTGACAATCAGGGTGGACTTTAACATTCAAGTTATATTCAAATTCTGTCCTTTGAATTTAAGACCTAAAAGTAGGGTTGTGGCTGTTAAACTGGTTCTCTCAGCATAACTGTATTGGCTAAAAAGAACTATGTCAGCAAGTGGCAGCTTTAATTACCAGTGTGTTCAGCCACTACCACTTTGCTTGGCAGTTTGACTATTTATAAAAATAAAAGCTTCAGATGTGGTGTGATATAGCTCCCCGGGGCAACGGGAAAGTGCAGGGGGCGGGGTGGGAGGAGCCTGCAGGGTCATGCCACAGCTGTCTTCTGTGGGATTGTAAATCAAGACATGATTCACACATGTGAGAATATCTTAGCAGGAAAAGGGCCGGGGCAGCTGGGGGGTCGCTGGGATGGAGGGAGTAGCTGGGGAAAAGCCTCTGAGATGGTAGAAAATAGTATGAATGGAAGCCTTTCTTTGGCCTCTTTTTTCTTATTTGTGTATTTCAACCTATAGGGTCAAATGCCCAGACGATTATAGAAATTCAAAAGCATGGCAAAAATGCAATATAAAGTCACTACTTAAAACAGCATAAACTATGGAACTAGTAGTTAACCCACTTCCTTTTTTAATTTTTTATTTCTTTTTATTATTAGCTTGAGGAGATAAAGCCTTCCGCTCTGTGATGCCAAGAACTTAATCTGTGCTGGTCAACCTTGTAGCCCCTGGTGGCTCAATGACCATTGGTTGAATTAATTCACTAATTTGATGGATTTCCTAATTATGTTCCCCTAGGAATGACACTGCTGGAATTAACATGACTGTAAAAGTCAGAGCATCATTTAGTAATGGTATTTCAAATTTTTTAAAAAGCAAAGGTATTTTATTTATTTATCTATTTTAATTGAATTTATAAAAACTAACAATCAAAGTAGAAACATACTCTTGCCCTCTTCTACTTTCCCCCACCCTCCTTTCCCTCTGCTAATCATCATACTGTTGTGTGGGTCTATGAGAGTTTTTTTTTGTTTTGTTTTGGTTTTGCTTAATCCCTTCACCTCTTTCACTCAGCCTCCCAACCCCTCTTCCTTCCGACAGCTGTCAGTCTGTTCTCTATACCTATGAGTCTGTTTCTATTTTGTTTGTTAGTTTATTTTGTTCCTCAGATTCCATAACAAACCCCATATCATTGAGCAAGAGAAAGAATTAAAATGAGACTGATATTCGTATTAGGAGTGTCTGTGTTTGATGCAGCAACTTTTTATTTTCTCCCTTTTTATTCTTGCCTCACCACAGCCTACTCCATTTGTCCTTTCTTCCTACTTTATCGACCGTATAACAACAAACATAATCGATTCCCTGCTTTCATGGATCGGACACTCTAGTGTAGTGGTTCTCAACCTTCCTAATGCTGCGACCCTTTAATACAGTTCCTCATGTTGTGGTGACCCCTAATTTCATTGTTACAAATTGAACATAATTAAAGCATAGTGATTAATCACAAAAACAATATGTAATTATATATGTGTTTTCCAATGGTCTTAGGCAACCCCTGTGAAAGGGTCGTGACCCACAGGTTGAGAACCACTGAAAGACAATAAACATTCAAACAATTAGTTAAATAACATGATTTCAATTAATGATATAGAAAATAAAATGAGCACTAGGATAGAGAGTGACTGGATGGTGGGGGTGGGGTTCTGAATAAAGAGAAGGGAACAGCCATGTAAGAATCTGGGAGAAGAACATTTCAGACAGTTGAAGCTTGTACAGAGAAATTGGTAATTCTCTAATTCAAATTTTATCTTCCAGATTAAATTCTTTTTCTCTGCAAACCCAGTCCCAATTTTCTTACAATACAGCATGTAACAGCCTTCCCTCAATCCCAATGCCTAGTATAGTCTCTGGAAGAGTAGGGGTTTAACAAAAGAGCAATGGCTATGTGTGACCTTTGTCAAGTTCTAAACTGTCAATCACAGCCACCTATGAGCTAAGATACAAATAGAAGCTTCCAGAAATCACAGAAAAGAGCCACCAGCAACAAAATGGGAGGTGTGTTATTAATGCCACTTAGATAATATTTCACTTTTCACATAATGTTGGCCTTGCCAACTTGGCAACTTACCATGCCCAGTGTACTCAAAAGAATCCGCTTCGTCAGGGGTGTCGAGTTCATCCACATTGATATCGATTTCATCTGGACTGTCCAGGTTATCATCTGAGAGAACAGACCCTTCACTCTGGTCCAGAGAAAGATTGATATTTGGGGCTGTGAGCTTGATTCTCTGAGGATGAGTGTCATTAAGATCCAGTGAATTGGGTGGTTCTAAAGAAGAAACAAAATAAAAGTATCAGGTATTAGACCATATACATGACTGCCAAGAGTGGGCGTGGAACCCAGTGGAAAAACACTTTTAAAACCTTTTTAGCGAAGGTAGACCTGCTGAAAAAAAAATTCTTCTATGGGATTTAGAACCCCCTTTTTGACCAGTGGCCTCAGTGCTGGCTTGTCCCAGCCTCATCAGCCCTGGCCGTGTAGAAATAGGAAGTGGGGGCCATTACTAAATTGGCAGAAAACTAGTTTTCAGAACTGTCCTGCTCAGATTTCAGAACTGAAAACTGATATAATATTAAATTTAATTTTATGGTCTGTGTTGTATCAGAAAGATAGTTAAGCTTACATATAACTGATCATGGTTCATGCAGACTAATCCTATGGAATGGAGGGTAAGAACTTTATCTGCTATGTTCACAGATAGTCCTCAAATACTTTTCTTCAGCTTCTGACAACTCTGCGGATGATGTGCAGTGGTATTTCTTTGGCTGGTATTCTTTCTTTCTTCATTTTTAATAAAACTGAGGTATCCTCCAAGATTACATTTTTTTTTTTTTTTTTTTTTTTTTAGTAAGGAGTCATTACATTACCTCTTATGCCAATATTGTTTGTCATTGATTCCATACCTGAAGGGATGGTCTTATGTTAAGGCTCCTGGAAGTAGCTGCTACATTATAATTGTAATATGTATATCTTGCCATTAATGTGTCATTCACTTAACAGAAGAAGAACTGGAGAAGTAATTTTTAATCAAGTTGACCCTAATTAAATATTCCTAAAAATAGAATTTCAGGATTCTCTTTCACAAAGTATTTTGAAGGCCATCTGGTATACCTCTTAATTCTGGAATTCAAATCTGGTCTTTTCATAAGGAAGTTTACACCATTTTTTTGCCATTAAGATATTCTGTATAGAACATCACCCAAACTATGTCCCATGTAATGTTTTTATTATTTGAAAAAATTTCTAGTTACCAATAAGTTTGAAAAACAATGGATTTCTATATTATAGAAATTCTCAGAGCAGTACTATCCAGAAGAAATCTTTGTAATGATAGAAATGTTAAGGAATTGAAATAAACCTAGTATAACTGAAGAACTGAACTTCTCCCATTTATTTTAACTTTAATTAATTTAAATAGCCACATATGCATAGGCCATGGACACAGACAATAGTGTGGTAAAGGTCTGGGGGGAGGTGTGGGTTGGGTGGAGGGAGCAAAGAGGGGAGGGGGGAATTGGATCATCTGTAAAATTGTTAACAGTAAAAATAAAAAAAAATAGTCACATGACTAGTATTCTGAAGAATGTACTTAAATTCTTAGACCAAAAAAAAAACAAAACTGAATCCCTTCTTCCTACTCCATTTCAGGCTTGGTGGATAAGGTCAGGATTCAGGATCTTGGTATGATCCTGAAGCTGGTACAGTTCAAAGAAGTGTCCTTAGTACAAAGTGGAAGTCATGTAGATTGCAAAATAAAATTTTAACTTCCTTTTTGAATATGCCTTGGGTTGTACACTCTTAGAGTATAGGGTTTCATTTTCTTTCTTTCTTTTTAATAACCAGGTTACTTGATATTTTAAACATTCTCACACTTAAGTATAAAGTTGGTGAAATTAGATGTTAGAAATTGCTGTTATGCTATACAGTAGCCAGTTATCACAGAAAGTGGAAACATTGCCAGATAAGGCCATGGCTCAGAATATAAAAGGTGGCCCACACTAGTGAGCGTCAATATTCAAGTCAACCCTGAAATTAACCAAATTGAGCCTAACACCTTCTTCACACAGATTTTCCCCCCGTTTCTTCACAAGTTGGAGGCATAGGAAGTGTTCTCTCACTGAATAATGAAAATGTTTGAATATAGAATAGCACTGAAGGAAATAAACAGATGCTCCTCTCACCAGGCCTCATGTCTGCAGCACCGGGACTCAGCATTCCCTGCTCAAAGGGGATGTCCATTCCTACATCCTCTGGCAGTGGTCTGGAAGACAGCAAAGCAAAGAGTGTTCAAAGTTGTGTGTGGTTTACTTTTCTTTGAAAGAAAAACCCCGAGATTCCAGGATAATTCACATGGAATGAATCAAGTCCGTGTACTGAATCCATGCTAAGTGGCCATAAATTAAAATGAAGACCTTCTCGGTTACTGTGAATGAGAACCATGGACACCAGTGTCACTCTATGCATGTGGCCTGTCACTCCTCCTACCAGCTCACATAAGTAAACACACCCCATGTAAAAAACTCAGAAACAGGAAAAGCAAAGCACTAATAAAATATACTTAAGAGGGTATTAATATATTTTTTTCAATAAGAAAGGAATATATGTGCTTTGGAGTAAAGATAGAACTGACTTTGTATATATCTCTTCCTCTGTGTAAATTTGAGCAGATTCCTTAAACAACACGGGCACAGAAAAGTATTCTCTGCTGGTCTCACTTTCTTTATTTGTAAAACCAGAGGCCTGGTGCACAAAATTCGTGCACTCAGCCCAGCCTGCACTCTCTTGTAGTCTGGGACCCCTTGCTCCATACTGCCCACCTGCTTATTGCTCCTTACCGCTCAGCTCACTGCTCCTTAGCACTGCTGGAGGTGGGAGAGGCTCCCGCCACCACCGCTGCACTCATCAGCAGTGAGCCCGGCTTCTGGCTGAGCGGCACTCCCCCTGTGGCAGTGCACTGACCACCAGAGGGCAGCTCCTGCATTGAGCGTCTGTTCCCTGGTGGTCAGTGAGTGTCATAATGATCAGTCGTTCCACTGTTTGGTTGATTTGCATATTAGCCTTTTATTATATAGGATAGGAATACTAGTATACCACCTACCTCATGAGTTGTTGAAAAGATTAAGCAATGAAGTAAAGTACCTAACATTCCTAAGAAGGTACCAACCAATGTTATTTTCTTTAATTCTTTAAAATTTAAAAATTCATTGTGAATTACATATTGGTGAAGATGGTTCCAGTCATGAGTTACCGTCTCTTCTCTCTAATCACTGCCGAACCCAGGGCCATTTATATGAGCCCACTTGGTAAGACAAGTGTAGGGGAATAGAAAAGTACTGAGGAAAATTGTGACAAATTTATATGCTCTTGTAGAAAACTGACCACACTGTTCAGTCAATTCCTCTTGACTTATTTTCATCTCCCATCCCTCATTCAGTAAATCCTCATTCATCACAATAATGTATTTATCTTCTTGGTGGCTCCCATTTAACTTCACTCATCCAGGATGAATCCTTGTGATGTAGACACGAATTCAAATTTAACCATGATAAACCTTATTGTTAAGTTCTAAATTTAGTCCCTCTCTTTCTCTCTTATTGAGTCTTCTCCCCACTTCAATCTGGGTCTATCAAACATTTGGAGTTTGCTTATGTAGATGATCAAACTCTCTAGGATCCAAGTCAACATCCTAATTATCAATAATGCTCTGATGAAAACAAAACTCTAAACCTCTAGTGATAACTGTACTTCTTCGCTTATTCAATGAATATGTATTGAGTGTCTACTATGTGCTGAGGATATAGAGGAACAAAAGAGACCAGCCTCACTCTTGTGGTGGAGATGGGACAATGGGATTAAAATAATGATGACTATCACCAATAACTTAATGCTGTTCCTCAGAGTGAAGTAAATGCCTGTGTCCTTACCCATCAACCCCACAGACCCCTTCAAAAACACCACCTCAGGGAGTTTCTTTCTCAGTACGTTTGCTGTGACTTCTACCATGTATGCTCTCTAAAATGAACCCTGCACCCTAACAGAAAAATAGAGAGCAAGAGATTGGTGTGTGAGTCAAAGGCAATAATGTATTGGCAGGAACAAGATAATCTGTGCCAAACACAGACACATCACACAGGGATACAGCAGACCAAACTGCCTGTTGGTAGAGGTGGGAGTGGTGAGAAAATAAAAAAAAAAAAGCCTGCACTAGGCCCCAGTTCTGAAAGTCCTGGGACCCAGAGGGATGGATGTCTGGGTTTCCCATGCTGCTGCTGCTTTTCAGAATTCTTTACAATGATTCTTGTCATCTGAAGTTTTCTGTGTATTCTCCTTGACATTCACCCTGCATTGCAGTACCTATAAAGTGACAAGAGGCCCTAACCGGTTTGGCTCAGTGGATAGAGCGTCAGCCTGCGGACTCAAGGGTCCCGGGTTCGATTCCGGTCAAGGGCATGTACCTTGGTTGCGGGCACATACCCAGTAGGGAGTATGCAGGAGGCAGCTGATCGATGTTTCTCTCTCGTTGATGTTTCTAACTCTCTATCCTTCTCCCTTCCTCTCTGTAACCAACCAATAAAATAAAAAATAAAAAAAACTCACTCTCTAAAAAAAATAAAAATAAATAAAATAAAGTGGCAAAAGGCTGCTGTTGAGAGCAGCTGGATTCAAATCTTAGTCTGTCACTTGTCATATGGCAAGTTATTCAGTTTGCTCACCAATAAGAGAAGGATGTGTCATACCTGCAAATAACACTGAAAGAATAAAAATGTTATCTATTATTGTTGTACTTCTTTTTGCCATCTATTATAGTTGCCTTCTCCATTAGCCTGGAAACTTCATGAAGACAGAAATTATGTCTGTCTTCTTTACTGTTATTTCTCCACCACCTGCTAGAAGTAAAACCCTGATAAATACTGAATTATCGAGGTTAAAATACCCAACATGTACAAATACCTTATTTTCTGCCTGCGAGTCAACCTAAAAAAAAATAAATAAATAAGATAGCATACCACTCACTAATAGCCTGACAGAGTACATAAGGGTACTGACCTTAACTGCAAAATAAATATAAGGGTTTTTTAAATAGATAGTATCAGTCTTAAATTTTGTTACTGTTTGTAAGTTATGGGCAACATCATGAAACAACCGAAAGAGTCCTAGATATGAGGTTATAGTTCCACTGTTAGCACTGACAAGCTAATTAACTCTGAGGAAATTAGCTGACCATTTTTGTGATTTTAAACGGTGATAATAAATACCCAACATCACAGTGACTGTGGAGAATATAAAACGCATGGAAGTATTCTGTAAATTATAAAGCACTGAGTAAATTTAAGGTTTCACTGCCCCTCATTTTTAACATAATAGCAGGATCAGCGATTTAACTGAAGCATGTGTCATGGTTGGACAAAACAATGAAGGTCGCTATCATTTTAGCACTAACCCAGGTAAGGGAAAATTTCAGTAGCGCACAGATCCCCACAGAGCCTGTACATGCCACTGAACCTTAGTGAGTAGAACTCTTGTCTCTCAATATTTCTTTGTAACACAGAGCAGAGACCCTGTCAAGTAGGTGCTAGAAAGCCAGATGTGGCCTACGTGGGGGAAGGTCAACGCTGAAGGCTGTGATCAGGGGGTGATCAGAGCAGAGGCACTCTCACAAACCTGTGGATATTGCAGATATTTTAGGAAACCCCAGGGACAGAGAGGGAAAGCTGAACCCAAGCTGCACGGATCATAAATACTTCAACCACATTCGCACATCAGGTCTATAAATATTTGTAGAAACGAACTGGTCAAACAGAGTACTTGGTGATTGAACAGAATGGAAGTTTACAATTGGTAATGGAAGCCTCTTGGGATCAGTTAGGTAACAAATCAGTCCGGTGTGAAGGGACGTTCTTCCTTATCAAGCCATAGCAACTACTTAATTTGGGGTTTTCTGTGTAGAGACCGGTGCCAGCTAAGGAAGCGGCTGAGGGAGTTGTAAACACACTGGTGTGACTCTACTAGGGCTGACCTCCCAAACAGATGCTCAGCTCCAGGTCTCCATCTAGAGGATGGATCCAGAACTGTTGTTGACTGAATGGTTTCTAAATCATTAGGAACCAATTATTTCATCAACTATTTCTGGGTCTCGGCCTTCGGGTACATGGTAAAATTGTACTTTCCTGCTCTCCTGTGAAATTAGGGCGACCACGTGAGTAGCTTTGACAAATGAAATGAGGAAGGGAGTGGCAGGTATCAGTTCTCATCAGAAGAATTAGGAGCAAGTGTTTTGGTGGCCGCAGAGCGGCTCTGGCAGGCTGTAGCCCAGTTACTGTGAGGCGCTGAGGCCCCTGACTAAAGCTCGCTGGATATGTGAACAAGAAAGGAATTTTTGTGTGTGCTTTTTTCCTGAGATGTTGGGTTTCTTTGTTACCACCTCTTAATCTTTACCGCTTGTTTTAAAGGGAATATCTGATTCATACTGTTATCTTAATCTGGGTAACCTATTTCCCACATTCTCAGCCTAGGCCAGTGATGGCGAACCTTTTGAGCTCGGCGTGTCAGCATTTTGAAAACCCCTAACTTAACTCTGGTGCCGTGTCACATATAGAAATTTTTTTATATTTGCAACCATAGTAAACAAAGACTTATATTTTTGATATTTATTTTATATATTTAAATGCCATTTAACAAAGAAAAATCAACCAAAAAAATGAGTTCACGTGTCACCTCTGACACGCATGTCATAGGTTCGCCATCACTGGCTAGGGTCCTGTTGATGGTACACATCTTCTTGTCTGTGTTGCTAAAGCATAAAAGCACATTTTTAAAAAAAATGGTGACAAAAGCTAGGAAGGGCATCAAATACTCTTAAGTTATTCCATAAACATGAATATTAATATATCACCTTTATGGTTTTATCATAGCCATCTGGCACTTGCAAATTTAATATTTTTCTTTAAGTTGACTTATTTTAGCTAGATTTATTTTGAAAGGAATGCTTGTACCACTAATATTTATGGAAATTAGAATCACTTGCCTAAAAATATGCATACAAATTAAATATAATCAAAATAAAACAATGCTATTAAATTCTTGTACTTTGAGACTTTCTCTGCTAAAAAGTGTCTGGCTGGGTATAATGCCAGGTAAACATCATAAATACAAAGAAATACTGTATAAGATAGAACACCCAAAAAATATTTAATACATTTCCAAAATTGAAAACAACAACAAGGGAAATACCCAGATGCCAGAAATAAAGAGTCATTCTAGAAAGCAAATGCGAAGGTAGCCCATGGGTTTTGGACTGGACATAGGCCTTAGGACATGTGATCTCCAGTTACTAGAAGAAAAGCCTACATGTGAACTTTCTAAATGAGGCCTTCAACCTTCACGAACTGCCTCCTTAATAAAAGGGGATGAGAACAAACTCTACCCGTTGGCCTTGGAAAGCCTAGTCTGCTTGAAATCTTGGGTGGAAAATGAAACAACCCATGAGAATTGGAGACACTAACAGTGTGCCAAGCATGTCTTAATTTATATAACCTGAATGATACAGGAAACCCAAGTCAAGAAATTAAAATGAAAATTCATCTAGGACCACTGAAGACCTAGACCCAGCCTAGGGTTCCAGAAGAATCAAATGTGACCACTTGGTAGTGCTACTTTTACAATCTAAGGTTCACTGGGAATCTACCTAGGGGAAAGTAAAAACTCCCTGAAAGATAAGCTCATACCAAAATACCTCCCCCCACCAAAAAAAAAAAAAAAAAAAAAAAAAGACTATAAGCTACACTAGAAAAGAAACCCTATAAAAGATTGCCAGCAGATACAGTAAACAGAAGGATTAATAATAAAAGTCCTAAAAAATATGAAAGAGATTGTAATGATTAAAGAGTAAGTTTTAAACCTTCATTGTGATAAAGCAGTGAGATTTGGGTTGTTTGTCTAAGCAGGTAGGGTTACCTACCCTGAGTAGCCATGCTGCTTAAAATAGGGACATCTAAAAATAATAATGCTGAAGTGTTGGCAATAAAGTGATATAAAAAGATATATCAGAAATACCACAGGAAAGCTAGTACCAACAACATTAAAGTCAAATAAAAAAAAAAACTTTAGTCAAGAAAGTGTAAGGCCGCTGAAACCTCCCTTCCCCCTCTTAACTAACTTTTCCAGTAAGCCCTGGTTATTGTAAGAACAAAGAGAAACCCCCCCCTCCTCCTGTGTTTTAAATGACCTTTCCAGTAAGCTCTGGTGCCCTGGTCTGGTCATAGCATAGCTATCTTATCTCTTCCTGGGATCATCTTATCTCTTCCTGGGATCGGCATGTGTAAAGACAGACCACCCTGCCCCTTAGGAAAGGAGTCAACTACTAACACAGGTCTGCCCCCTAGGAGATGAGTCAACTGTTAACTGTTAACCTAGTTCCCTGTTTTACCGGCCACCTGCGTGTGGTTTTTGCCTTTATAAACTCATGTCCTGCAATTGCTCAGGGCTCCAGTCAGCCAGCACTTCCCTTGTGTTGCTGTCTGTCTGCCTGAGAGCCCCTGCGCTGCGCTTGTAATAAAGAACCTCTTGCTTTTGCATCAAGTTTCGGTCTCCGCGTTTGACTTGGGGTCGTCGCCCCCTCCGTCGGACTCACCGGGGGTCTTGGGACCTTACATTTGGCGGCTCGTCCGGGATTTGGGGCGACCACCCCTCAAGCGCCGACATCGGTTTTGGAGGTAAGCAGACTCCGGAGTCGTTCAGTGTTTGTCTTGTCTTTTGTTCGTTCTCAGTTTTGGTTTTTCGGGAAGACAGGTTGTCGGCTCCGTAAGGAGTCGGCTCCTCTGGTCGAAGGGACTTCGGCCAGAAAAACTGTCACCCTGGGGGACGCCCCAGGGACGGGTGGTGACCAAGAGGAGGTCTTGGTCACTTCTGGTTCGGGCTGTCCGGCAACGGGCACTCGCGTGTCCGGCCGGACTAGCATCAGGGAGGGATATCATCCCTCAGCGGGCATTCTGTATCTGTGTAAATTCTTGTGGATCCGGTGTCTTGTCGCGTCATTGTTTGTTCTTTGTTTTTGTCTTCTACTCCTCCTCTTGGACTCCCCACCCCCTTAATCTGAGACAGGCAGGAGGAGTCGGGGGGCGCCCCGATCCTCCATCTGAAGAGGGGAAATTTTGCTTCCGCGGAGTCGGAAGGTCTGTAGGAACCCCTCAATCTGAGAAAAGGCGGGTCGCTCCTGCTGGTTGGCGCGCAGCCAACGTCTGGCTTTCAGTTTGTTTTGTTTTTTGTCTTTGTTTTTTGCTTCCATGGAGTTGGAAGGCTGTATTTCTTTGGGCCCTTTAGTTGTTTGTGTTTCCGTTTTATTTTGTGGACTTGCTGGATTAATAATTTCAAGGAGATTGGGGGAGGCTTTAGAGCTCCCTCAGGAATGGGGAAGTTGTTAAGAGTTGAATGGATTGTTTAAACTCTGAATGAATATCTGGTGAAAGTATATAAATGTGAAGGGAGGGGGACTGCTCTCACCCCTCCTTTGTGTGGCGGTCGGGCGGCCGCCTGAGTGAGGGTCTGTGGAAACAGGTCACCCCCTCCCCAAGTATTCTAAAATTAAAATCCTTCTTGTAATTGAAAAGCATTTACAAATTTATAAATGCATCCGGGATTTCTGTGCACATGTAAAGGGAAAAGGCCAGTTTAAAAACGAGTGCGCATAGTTTTGAGCTGGACTTGACTTTTTGCTGTGTACAGAATAAAAACCCGAGACTGTTGTGGTCTTAAAAATGGCAAAGATGAACCTGAGAAAGAAATACAGGCTGGTTTCCCAAGGCGATCTAAAGTAGCTCTTTTGAAATTTCTTGACTTCCCCAGCAGGAAAATTGTGACCATTTTGAAATTTAGCAGTTATGCCAGGCTTATTGGCTGGAAACTTAAAAGTTTTAAGTTCAAATCATATAAAGTATTGAGATTTATAATGCTGAAATGTTGATCTGAGCATGCCTAGTATGAAGTCTAGATGATAGAAGTTAATCTATTAATTGAAAATGCCTTATATTTTATTTGAAATGTATCCTTAAATGTAAAAGTCTCTTTTCTTGCCATTGAAAAAGTTTAAAGCTACATACTTCTTTTAATGGAAGGAGGGGTAGACACGCCCTTCCCCTAGCATGTAGGTAATCCAATTCCCGCCAGCAGCCATCTTTAGGAATGTTAATTTGCATTTCAATGGCTACACCTTTTGCTAGAGACCTTCCAAGAAAAGGTCAAGCAGCCAAAAGGTGGCTCCTTTGAAATCAGCTTTCCGCCAGTAGTCATTCTGTTAATACCTACAAGTTCGCTTCTCAGTTTCCCCGTGCAGAAAAAAACATGGTTTAAAGTTAATTATTAGATTTTAAAATTTATTCTTAAAAATATAAAAGTGTAGTTAATCAAAGAACTGCTAATATTTGACTTGTAAGCTCTGAAAGTTTAAAGTGCAAATTGAATCGGGAGAAATTAATTAAATATCTAATGTATAACTTGTTTTTGAAAAAATAAAATGTGTTTTCTCTTAAATGATTAGGAATTCAAAATATGTTACTCATTGGTCTGATTTAAAAAGGAGGATTAATTTTATGATCTCAACAGAAAATTTTTTTAATACAAAAACCAGTTTAAATTTGATTGATATGCTTTAAGATAATTATAAAAGGTATAAACAGCTAATGAGATTTCTGTTTGTCTAAAATATAATGTTGGTCATCTATCTTTTAGGGGTTTTGGTTTGCTCTGTCAAAGAACAGTGTAGACAGCCGCCACTTTGAGCTGCCTGACTTGGCAGCCGCCATGTTGGCCGCATGGCCTGCCGCTCCCCTGGGGGCCGCCATCTTGAAACAGCAAAGGCCCCGCCCACCCTCTGACTTAGCCAATCACAAAAAGAGTGTCTGCTTACTAAGGGAGGATAGAATTTCAGAGGTGGAGTTTTAAGGCGGAGTTTTACTGCGGAAATGCGGATGGGGCAAAAAGTGTGCTAGCCTCGTGGATTTATTTAATACTTAATAAATTAGCAATCACGGTCTTAATATAATTTCAGTGGTATGATAGCAGTAGAACCACAGTTATACATACTATCATAAACAAATTAAAAGTAATTGATTCCATGGTCAAGACTAAATCCTATTATGTTGAGAACTGTTTTTAAGTGTTGAAAATGTTTTCCTAAGTTTTACCTAGGTTACCCAAGAAAGATTTTTCTTTTTTCTGTGTCTCTTAAAATGTATTGCTAATCACCTAAGAATTAAGGCTAAAAGTTCTAGCTACCTGAAAAGCATGGCCTTGATATAATAAAAGGAAAAAAAATATATTAAATGAATAATATACCAGTGAGCTGGGACTGGTCACTAATGGTGGATGTGAGAAAGGGAGCCCTCCCCATCTGTTCCTGTCTGCTCAAGATCCCAAGACTGTAAAAGTATTTGTTCACTGAAAGGATGTAAGTATAAATGTTTATTTAATGTTTGTATGCCTACTTGGGTATAATTATTTGTTCATGTAAATGTGGAAGTATATTCTATGCTAGGTTGGGATTTTGGAATTCTGGGGTAGATTTAAAAGGTATTTGTGGCTTTTCTAGTCTGATTGGGACATTTAAGGGTGGGGCTCACAGTTCCTCAGGGCAGGGATTCCATGGGCCCTTCCCCCTGCCTGTGCTGAATTAAATAATACAGGCCAGTGTCATTTAGCTTGCTGGTTAAAGGAAGACAATGGGCCTTAGAATCTGTAACGGTGGGCAGGAATGAAGCTGGTCAAATGTACTGAGAGGGTTTGGTACCTGTTGCTGCTAGCAAAGGAGGGGCTGGTACCCCTACTAGCGCACTCCCTTGAAAGAGGCCTGGTTGCTGCTCTGCCACAAAGGGAACTGATAGAAAGGCAAGAAAGCAGAGCGCTGTAACTGATAAACAGGGTTACCTAGAAGCCATCAGGACTTTGAAGTTCTCCAAGAGAGGAGGAATCTGACTCAGAGACTGGCGAGGACTGGGTCGCTTTTTCTTTAACTATCTCTTTCCTTGAGAGGGCTCCAGAGGGCGCACGAGGACATTTGGCCACGCCTCCGCGCCATCTATGAGACCAGCCCAACCCCAACTCCTCATCAGCACAGACCAGGAGATTGGGTCTACATCAGAAGGCACCGCCGGGAGACCCTAGAGGCACGTTGGAAGGATCCCTACATTGTGGGGCTGACGACCCCCACCGCTCTCAAGGTAGGCGGCATCACAACCTGGGTCCATCCGGAAAGACTTCATCACCAAATGGAGCATCGATCGATCGAAATCAACCCAACCTGCTCAAGCTCAAGCTCAAGCTACGGAGTGCTTGACCTGCCTGATGCCGGTAACATGACTCGCGATCGCTCCTGTCACCAGGAGCCCCCACAATACTGTGTAATACACTTAGATAATGCTTGCATCTTCATGGACATGGCTCCAAAGAGACAAGGACCATTTATAGAATCACATGTTTAGTGGTAGATTTGGCTACCTGAAGCGGCATGATGCCAATATTATGTTTATGTTATATTAACCTTTGATTCTTTTGCAGGTTTGAATGTATGTTGGCTGTCCTGGAAGGGAGCTGTGTGGGGTGACCCCCAAAAGTAAAGGGTGCCTAGCTGCCAAGGGGGCAGGTGCCCAACTGGGCAGGGAAGGGTTCCCATCAGGTTTTGGTCTCTGTTGAGAGACAGCTAACAGTGGACAGCCTGTAATACTGTCTTGCAGGCCTGGGTCACCATGCCCATGTCAGGGGTAGTGAAGCTGGAAAAAGCCTATTTAGACTAGAAAGTCTGAGGCATGGTTATGCATAGAAAGAAGGTTTTATACCAACAATTACTGTTTTGTTTTAAACCCATGAAAAGGAATTAGCAAGGAAAGTCAGAAAATCTTAGAGTAGATCAGTATGTTTTTCTCCTTATGTAATTCCTCCGAAATCTGGCAATGCTAAATAAGTACGTTTCTTTGCATAGATCCAATGAGACTGGTTCCTAATAATGGTTTTATTAATGGAAAACTTTGACTGGAGTATCATGTTTTAAAGAGCCCTGCCTGAGCTCTAAAGACTTGAAGCCACTAAGAATGCCACGAAGAAAGCCTGGTATCCTGCTTGGGAGCCCTGAAGATGGCTGGCGCTGGAGCGTCAGGCCCATGCCCTACCATCACTGGCGGTTGGTAAGCGTAGAAGGGGAGCAATAAGGATGCCTCTGCATCCCTGCGAAACCCCCACACACTCTGGGCCGCAACGAGTAGGAGGGCTACTGAGATGGGCCTTAAAGCCTGGAGCGTGGGCTCAGGTAGAGTTGCTACAGGTGAGGGATTCACCTAACTCAGCAGATACTGCAGGCAGGCTTGATGGCAGCTGGATGGCTTGGCTTCCTGGCCCTACGGGGCACATTAAGGTTCAACCATGAAATTCCAACAAAGGTAGTCAGTTACCATTCTTGTTGTGTTTATGCAAACATCAGGACAGTAAATAAATTTATCTTGATTTGGCTTTTTAATAGCCATGGAGGAATTTTAAGAAGAAAAATCCTATTTCAATAGAAGTTGTTAAAGCTAAAATGGTTTCTTTCCCTTCCACCGGACCATTTGTTGAGTGTATAAAATAGTTCAGTTGATAGTTCTGTGTGCTCACTATGGGCCCCTAGCGACGGTGAAATAAAAGTGCAGTCCGTCTCATGATTGAGACTGAAGTTCAAAGAAAAGGGGGGAATGTAAGGCCGCTGAAACCTCCCTTCCCCCTCTTAACTAACTTTTCCAATAAGCCCTGGTTATTGTAAGAACAAAGAGAAAACCCCCCCTCCTCCTGTGTTTTAACTGACCTTTCCAGTAAGCTCTGGTGCCCTGGTCTGGTCATAGCATAGCTATCTTATCTCTTCCTGGGATCATCTTATCTCTTCCTGGGATCGGCATGTGTAAAGACAGACCACCCTGCCCCTTAGGAAAGGAGTCAACTACTAACACAGGTCTGCCCCCTAGGAGATGAGTCAACTGTTAACTGTTAACCTAGTTCCCTGTTTTACCGGCCACCTGCGTGTGGTTTTTGCCTTTATAAACTCATGTCCTGCAATTGCTCAGGGCTCCAGTCAGCCAGCACTTCCCTTGTGTTGCTGTCTGTCTGCCTGAGAGCCCCTGCGCTGCGCTTGTAATAAAGAACCTCTTGCTTTTGCATCAAGTTTCGGTCTCCGCGTTTGACTTGGGGTCGTCGCCCCCTCCGTCGGACTCACCGGGGGTCTTGGGACCTTACAAAAGCATTTTAATGATGTTATTATTTTATGATAAAAAGACTAATTGAGAAGATATAATAATCCAGAGCCAATATGCTTTTAACAACATAGCCTAAAAATGAAACAAAAACTGGATATAAATTATAAAGAGAAATTAATACCATGGGAAATAATTTGAATATACTTAAGAATTTATAAATCAACCTGAAAAAATACATAAGACTATAGAAGATCTAAACAATGTAATGATATAACTTGATCTATTGGACAGATTTGCACTCAATGAAAATACACAATTTTTTGAGACTCACACAAAAAAACGACTATATAGAATGTCTCATGAAACACCAAAAGTCAGTATTCTCGGCTTCAGGGCCATATATTTAGAAATCAATCACAAACAGACAGCTTGAAAACTGAAAAACAACACTTATAAGTAAAATGAACAATAAAGTCCTACATATAAAAACTTGTGAGAGCAGCTAGAGAAATTCCTAGGGGAAAAATAGCCTTAAATTCAGATATTAGGAAATAATGGACTCAATTAACTAAGGGTTCAACTCGACACAGGAAACTGGAAAAACTATGCCCTTATGTGGAGCAATGTTATTTAATCATGAACACCACCAAGCAGGGGAACGGTGATGTAACTGGAATTGAGAATGGGTCCCATGTGTATGAGTACTTATGCTTCTTAATAAGGAAGCCAGCACCCAGGAGCACAGCAGTCCTGACACCAAAGAGTGAAGGACCACAAATGCAAAACTATTGGACACAGTTAAACGCACCTTCGTGCCTTTAGTCCAGGTACAGAGGTAAGCACATTCCACATTTTACTTCCTTCCAGCATTTCTGAATCTGGAGGGATTTAGTTGTTGTTGAAGGATTAGCCTTGCCTAAGCTCAGGTGCTTTTTAATAGGAAACGAGCAGTGAGCCAAGACGTGGCCTCACACACACACAGACCCCATTTCTAGATGGTAATGTTTCCTGACAGGCATGGACACCGGCAGCCCTTTGGGGGCAACAAATCATTCTTACAAGATTGGCAACTAAAAAATACAACTCCATAGAAGGTTAAAATGTTAATTGTTCTTTAGAAAAATACGGCTTGGATATGCTGCCATAGTTTGGGGAAATGATTACATAAAGAGAAAGTGCCTTTATGTCAGAATTCCTAAAATTCTCTTGGCTTCCTTCTAGTCAAGTAAGATATACTGAACTGATAAAGTTACTCTCTCTAGAAATGGAGATAAAGAGAAAAAAGAAAAAACAAACAAAACCCTTCAGAAGGCGCGCACCTTCCTTTGTTAAGTACATAAATTAGCCCTTTAAAGCCCAGTGGTTGGAGGGCTGCCATTTCAGGATTCTTGTCTGATAAAGGAGGCTGCACGGTTTGAGGCAGGAGTCCATGGCGCTCTGTAAGCCCTAGGGCACTTATCAAATTACTCAACTTAGAGGCAAGACTGGTTTCACACTCAGTTTCATCAAGCTGATACCCAGGAAAGGATGGGAGCGTAGATCCCGTAACAAAGAGGAAGCTGGGTTTGAGCTCATGAAATGAGGTCTTTGGCAACAATTAGCTGCCCAGCTGGGCCTCACTCCCCCTAGAACAGAAGTGCTGTGGCCCCTAGACGTCAGCAGCTGAGGCAGATGAAGAAGGGGGTGAAAGTAAGGAAAGTGGAAGAGAGTAGACAAAAGGAAGATGGGCACTGAGCAGTCACCCACTTATCACATTCTCTGGGGGTTCTGCAAAAACCCACAAACCATAGCCATCTGTTCTCAGAGGAGAAGGACATGCTGTCTCCTTACCCAGGGCTGGATTCTAAAAATCTGCAGGTAGCAAAAACCACTTGCAGTACACATGACCCTTGGGTAAGTTCTTGAATTGCTCCCTGAATTGTAGCATATGCAGTTTTGTGTGCAAAATTCTTTACAGTATATCTTATGAACACTAAAGCTTGAAAAACAGTGAGCAGGAATAGAAGGAAAGCCTTTAAATACCATTTAAACCATTTGCTTTTCAGACAATAATTAAATCCTTGGTTGTAAATGGGGGATGCATGGAGGGCAGGCAGTCCCAATGCTTAGGGCCTAACATGGTGGAAATTACTAAATTAATACATTTTGAACAAACAGCCTTATTTAGATTTGTAAAGATGTCCTTCTCTTCGGCAAATGTTTCTCATTCTTGCTACATATTAGAACTTGATTATCAAAATTCCCTACCAACAAATTATTTTTGATAATTAGTTAAGTTTTTGTGAAACATAATTTAGAAATGTTAGGTGACTCTTACAGATGTGAATTAGGAAGTAGTAATTGCTACAAACTGCATAGGTAAAGTTCAGCCAGTGTAGATTTCACCCCCTTGGATACAAGCTCCTCTCTGACAGTATTATGCACCAGTAGGGGCAGGTGAGGCTAAGCAAGGATGAGGTTCTTCGGAAGTGCACCATTGTTTGTCTTCAAGGTTAAAGATGAGTCTGCAGTGCCAGGTACAAGTCTCAGCACAGACTCCTGCAACCACCCTGCCCACCTCCCACTTCAGCAGCTCAGCATCACCAGGAGTTTCTCCTTGGTGCAGACTTGTCTGTAAATGCCGCCATGCCCTAAGCCAGTGATGGCGAACTTATGACACGTATGTCAGAGGTGACACGCGAACTCATTTTTTTGGTTGATTTTTCTTTGTGAAATGGCATTTAAATATATAAAATAAATATCAAAAACATACATCTTTGTTTTACTATGGTTGCAAATATCAAAAAAATTCTATATGTGACACGGCACCAGAGTTAAGTTAGGGTTTTTCAAAATGCTGACACGCCGAGCTCTAAAGGTTCGCCATCACTGCCCTAAGCTCCTGACCAAAGAAATAATACTCACAAGGGTTCCTCTCTCCTCACAGGGCAATGCAACATCTGCACTGTCTTAGACTGATTTTCTTCCCCTACATCACTCAAGAGCATGGACAAGCTGGTACCAGCACCAGAAATGTGATCAACAGGCGCCTATATGGATACTCTTCCAACTGCTGCTCAAGCAGTTATATCTGCGGATCCACAGGGCGTGGTAGAGGACTTTAGTCTTTAACTTCTCTAGAGCTGGGTCAGCAAAGTTTTTCTGTAAAGGGCCAGATATGTTGGGCTTTGCAGTCTCTGTCACAACTACTCAACGATTGTCACACAAAAGCAGCCATAAACAATATGTAAATGAAAAGGTGTGGTTGTGTCCCAGTAGAACTTTAGGTAAAAAAACAGGCAGTAGACTAGGTTTGACCTGGGGCCCTAGTTTGCTGAGCTCTGCTCTAGATGAGAACAACTTGAATACAATTTCATTTCTCAAAGTTGGATGTGTTTTGAAAATTGTGAAGCTTTAATATTTTGTGCAAGTGGCACTCCAAAATGGGGTTGTGTGAGTATAAAGTACATAAGTAAATGATAGTTTGGTACTGTATTGATCAAAAATTTAAATGCAGGTAGCACAGAATATTCACAGATATATACCATGATATATGTAAAAGATGTTTATTGTAAAAAAAAACAAAACTTTTTTTGAGCAGTATGAATTTGATGATGATACAAACATGAAATAATAAAAATTTCAAAAAATATTACTCATATTATATTGTAATATTTACTATTACTCATATTATTTAATATTACTCTTATTATTATTAGAAGATTTGGGGCTAAACTAAGCCCCAAACTAAGGTGGTCATGGAACCCCTGAATCAACCCTTAGACTCAACCCTTATGAAGAATGACAACTGAAGTATGGGCCAGTCACTCATCATGGAACCAACAGGAATTCTCAGCACATTCACTGTCACATTCCTCAGGTAACTCTTATGAGCTGGATTTTGTTCCCCTCTCTCCCCTCCCCCCAAATTTATATTTTGAAATCCTAACCTTCAGGACCTCAGAATGTGAGTGTATTTGGAGATAAGGCCTTCAAAGAGGCAATTAAGTTAAAATAAAGCCATTATACAAACACAGGGGAAAAAATGGCCTCCTACAAGCCAAGGAGAGAAGGCCTCAGAAGAAATCAACCCTGAGGACACCTTGATCTTAGGCTTCCAACCTCCAGAATTGTGAGAAATATGTTTCTGTTGCTTAAGCTTCCAGCCTGTGGTACTTTGTTAGGGTAGCTCTAGTAAAGTTAATACAGTATCTGACCGCTTTCACGGGCACCCCCGGTTTCAAGATGAGTCTTAGCTCTGGAAGAGGCATTATCACTCCTTCCCTTCATCCCTTCTATGAGAAAGCCCTGCTGCCTGACAGAGCTAGAGGCCGAGAGAAGCTGTCAGGCCCCTGGAGACTGCAAGGAAGAAGCCATCCCCTTCACTTACACATGCCCCTGCATAGTATAATCACATTCAAGGAAACTAATTTATGAGACTTGATTAATTTCATACTCTCTGCGGGGATATACTCAGTAACCATACAGCTATGCTAGCTTCACAGGGAGATCTGGTTCATTTAGCTATTTTCCATTGGTATGTCTTCACAGTTATTTAAGGGGAAAAATGTGCTTCTATTTTTAAATAATTGTTATTCACAGAATTATAACATTACATAGAATTCTAAGACTCTGTCTGGTATATCACTCACATTTTCTAATTACCAGGTCCCAATGGTGAATAAAATTTAGTAGCACCTGAAAGTAAAATTAACAGCTGAAGATTAGCCACCTAACCATCAAGCTAGTTAGAAACAAACCTTGAGCTTATAAACTGGTAAATGCAGTGAGAAGTAAAAAAAAGCTTCTCATGGGAAATCCAGTCTCAGGTCTTATATCAAGAACTTAACCTTTAATCCTAACCCTAAACTTGGTCTAATGCACCCAGAAAACTTCCCCATGACCAGCCCAGGGATGGGGCCTTACTCCATCCCAAGCTTGCTTTCTTTCAGTTATCAATACTGACCTTCCCATGAACCAATAATCTCTAGCGCTCATCTCCATTTACCTGCCCTTCTAACATACAGCTGCTCTGTTAAGGTCACACCATGTTGGTTTCACTTCTGTTTTATTTTAAGAAGAGCCATTTCTAGAACTTGTAATTTCATCTTTTCCTGGGTATTTCTGGGAATTGGACATAGAAATACACAGTTGCTAAGTGTAATTTTTATTCCTCCTGTGGTTCTCTTGCTTCATGGGCAACGGTAGCTTTATCAATGGGGCTTCCTTGTTGGGTTGGGACGCTAAGTCGTGCTTTTTAGGGCACTATAGAAAGCCTGTGTTCCTTTCTGAATTTCTAAATTGAAGGAGATTTTGAAAGTTCTCTATCTTCAGGCAAAACTACGCCTGAACGATTTTGATTATCCACCTAGGGTTTGCAAACCAGGTTCCCACAAGCTTTGACAGAGCAGCTTCCCTGGTACTCGCTGATTGCTTCCCAGGCTAGTCTTTCTCATAGGAATTCAACAAACATTTCAGTCCTAGAACTATATAGAAAATGGTAAAATAGTCTGAGGAAGGGGATGGTTCAAACACACATTCTGCCATCAGAGAGTTTTAAAATTTAGGGGAATAAAGAGAAAAGGGCAGATACAGGCCCACAGAAAACAGCACAGGTAGGATAAGATGCCGTGAGAGCCAGCCACGCACTTTCAGAGATAGGAATAGTTCCTCCAACTGTGGGCACAGAGTGGGTGAGCCTGGAAGCCACCAGACAAAAGGCAGTATTTGGGCCGGACCTTGTGGACAGGCTGGAGAGGGAGTGAGGATACATGACATCTGAGCTCTCTTCCGCCCATTTTCTGGCTTTGTCCCCAGCCCCAAGCCCACAAGGAAGACTCATTCTGTTCTTCAGCTTGTGAGGGGCACCTTTTGGCCTGATGCCTGTTCTCAAACCAGAGTCCTCCTTCCTCTCCTTGTAAGATTAGAGTCAGGCAGACACTGCTCACGAGGGAAGAGGACGAGATGCCACCATCCTCTTCACATCCCAACCTTTAGGTCCACCTCAGTAGATACAGAAGCTTGCAGACCCGTGCTCTTGGTAACAGTGAAAGTGCAGGCATAGAAACCATGGTCCAGCATTTGGACCATGACCTAATGCTGGCTAATCAGATGTGGGTTTAGCTTTTTGCAAGTGCTTCTGCCAAAGTTGGCTCTATCTTGTTCAGAGGAGAGCGTCATGCTTTCTTCCCCTTGCTTTCATTAAATAAATCAAGGGCAGCAAGGCTGCAGGCTCTCAATCAAGAGGAGTGAAATGATAATCTATCTCAGGGTGTGCCAATTCTTCTCCAGGCACCTCCCCAGTAGATTCTCATCTCCCTCAATTTCAAAACACTATACCGTTCTTCCAATTCTGCAGATCTGGAATTGCCTCTCTTCTTTCCATCCCAGACACAATTCCATCTTCTATTATGTTTCAGGTGGACTACCACCTCCCATCTTGCCTCCCATTTCTCCCACCTCATTGCTAGTCTATTGCCAATCACAACACCCAACTCACAAAACACTGACTTCCAAAACCAACACATTTATTATAAACATCTTTGTTTGACCCTTGGGGCTCTTCACTATTTAGATCATTCCACCCTTGGTGCCCCCAAATGCTCTACCTTGCAGACAAAATGAGCTCCTAGTTTCTCAAGTTTTGCTGATAGTTCTCCAGCCTCTATGGTTTGATTTATATTCCTTTCTGTTGAAATGCTCTTTCCCCCAACTACTGAATCTACCTCATCCATGAATCCTGTCCTTGCTTCTCTATAACAAATGAGAAGGATCAAGGCTCTCCCACCTCTGAGGTCCCAGAGCCCCTTGGGTTATACCTCTTATGGAACTGACTTCACTTTGGGCTTTGCAAGCCATTTGTTTTACCCCCTCCTCCCCCACTAAAGTGAGGTAAGAGATTGCATTGTAATTACCTCTGTATCACATGCATTCCTTAGGGATAGCATCTTGTTCTAAACGCAGTCTCTGAGAGAGGTGTTACGTTTCATTTCCCCCGAATTTCTAAGGGTTGCAAGGAATTAGAAAAATGCCACTTTATCCTTAAAAATATAAGACTAGGTTTTTAAAAATTTGTGAGGTTTTTTTTAAAGCACCGATAAATGCAAATATATGAATCAGATTCTGCTAAGGGCTTCTCAAAGACCCTGAGGTGGGAGGAAACAGCACAAGATCGAGAGGTAGGCCACCCTGGTTCTGATCCCAGCCCAGCCTCTGACTGTGTAATCTGGATCCAATTACTCGCTCTAATGAGGACTAATTTTCTTGTCTGTAAACTGAAGAAGTGAGTCAAAATGAATTCTAAGACTTTATTTCAGCCTATATTACCTTAGCAGTTGAAGTTCAGCATGCAAGAATAATACAGAAAATCAGGCAACTATCAAAATTGCAGGCAAATGGCTTGACAGAGCCCTTAAATGATATGGTGCTTGAAAAGGCAGCATCCACCACTGCCTTTTCTCCTACACCCTCTTGCACACCTATCGCCCGGTACCCCACGGTTCCTGCCATTATCAATCCAGAGGAGCTGTATCTAACTGTTGTCAACTCCGATGTGGACAGGACAGAATGTGTCCTCCACTACTCTTCCATCTGCCCCGTTTCACCCCAACTAGTCTATTAACTAGAATTGATAAGGAATTGAGAACCCGTCCCAAATAACACACACACACACACACACACACACACACACACACACACACACACACAAAAAACACTCTATGAGGGGCTTGGTAGGGGTAAAGCTTCTGCAAAATCTTGGCATGTCAAACAAAATGTAGCAATTCTGGGTTAGCGAAGAAGAATAAAAAGCTTCTTTTTTTTTTCTTTCTGTAGGAGAACTCCAACTTTCCTCTTGTAACCTCTTTTAAGTACCTGAACCTATGTGCAAAGCCCAGACCTTGTCTTCTAGCTAGCTAGAAAGGATGATGTCTAGAGGTCAAGGAGGTATTCCGAGCCTTTAATACAGCGGCTCTCAACCTGTGGGTCGCGACCATCGGAAAACACATATAGCGTATCAGATATTTACATGACGATTCATAACAGCAGCAAAATTACAGTTGTGAAGTAGCAACGAAAATAATTTTATGGTTGGGGGTCACCACAACATGAGGAACTGTATTAAAGGGTTGCGGCATTAGGAAGGTTGAGAACCACTGCTTTAATACAAGCTAAATCCTCCCCCAAGTACAAAGCCATTCAAGAATGAAAAACCAAATGGAATGGAAATGAAAATTCACTGGGATGCAGCAAAGAGAGCCTTAATTTGACTTTTTGTTAATAGGAAAAACAATCTGGCGCATTATCCTTAAGCACTACGCACCGCACCTGTGAGGCTTCAGCTCTTATTTCTGACTAAAAGGGTAATTTTGCATTACAAAGCTAAGTCCCCTGGGGATGTTTAGGTGTTGCTAACTTTGAATGACAACAGGCTCCTCTTCTTTGTCTTTGAGTTGCAGAGCAAGGCAAGGTCCAAGCTGATTTTTAAAGTACTGAGCTATCACTATCCTAAATATGTGTAATTTACTAATAGAGACATTTCCATAAAGGCAGTTTTTTCCTCCCAGATAAGAAGTCTCTGTTATCAATTAAGAGAAATTTCAAGGGCCATTTTTTTTTAATCACCAAGAATTTTGATCTAATGATTCCAGATTTTACACTCTGTGAATATTATCAATTATGACTTTCAGAAAACTTTTCATCACATGAACATTTTGAAATGGACTCATTACTAGCAGCTCCCATTTTTCTGTGTGTGTGTGGTGGGGGTGTGGGGTAGGGAGGGGGCTTAGGGCTGCCATCTGGTTGGAAGTGAGCCTGGAGGCTGGGCCCGAATAGCAGCTTACATAAGATCGGCACCATGTCAAGAGTTCATAGGAAAGAAGGGGGCAGTTTATTGAGGTTCTGTCCCACCTCTCCCTTCAGTCACCATGGCTGGTTCTCTGACCCCCAACAGAATCATACTTTAAATCATTCCTTCTAAGTGGGAGTCTAGTTGTGTTTCTTTTTGGTTTCCACAGAATTCAATAACCCATATATTTCTTATTTGAAATTGACCAGGTGGTAATATTTTTTTAGTTCCTCACTTAACTTAGTTTTCGGGGAAATACTGATATTTTATAGTAATGCATCCTATCTGTTGATTTTGAACAGGCAATAGAGTATATAAGCCCAGTTTTTAGGATGGTCTATTCTGCAGCTTAGAACTTAGGGAAGAGTGAAAGACGACAAGATTCATTAGAAAAATGAGAAGTTTATGTCACTACCTTCAATAACACAAGAAATAAAAATGCCATAGTACCAGGGTTGCTCAGCTTCTCAAATAATCCCCAAAGACACTGTAATACCCATTGAGCTAAAGACCTAAAATGTTTCCAAAGTGCCACTTTCTTTGATTTTTCTATCTCCATTTTTCATCAAAGACACGAAGGAATAAAAAAATGTTTATAGCTGTGCAGAGTCTGTGTTCCCTAATTACCTGACCCTGGAGGGAGGGGCGGGGACGAGCATAAAGGACCACAGGCCTCCCCAGTGTGAGTTGACACAGAATGAAAAGCAGCTGCCAGCTGTCACTTGTGAGGGGCTGGCTGGGCAGGGCTCCACATCCTCATGTCCCCCTCCTTTCTCCCCCTCCAACTCCCCAGCAGCAGCAGACCAGTCTCGGGGACAACACTCTCCCTTGCAATCTGTCCTCCCCACACCCCATCCTCCTAAGGCGCACCAGGACCCACCTACCTTCGGAGGGAGGAGGATGCGAGGGGCCTGGCTGCCCGGAGGGTGAGAAGGATGCTCGGTTACAGCTCCTCAGCATCTCCCTTCTGGAGCAGTTAACTGCACATACTGATTCGCCTCCATTTTCTGGTCACATGATCACTGGCACATCTAAATAAGGATGATCACCTGCCTCCCAGCTCTCCCCGTGTACCCGCCACCGCCACCACCACAGCTCGGGCTGGGGGACAGAGCTGGGCTGTGCAGAGTTTCATTGGGGAACACAAAATACTCTTTCACCCAGCTTGTAAAGTCAGAAATGCACTTGGGTTTTGTGTCTGTTCAAAAATATCGCTGCCACTCCTGTTACTGAGTGAGATTGGATGTGAATGAGCCCAAAGCAAAGGTTGGAAGGAATTTAGTTCCCCTGAAACCTATTTTTTAAAAAATCCTGTCGCTTCTGAACACACCCAGTGAAAAGGCGGTGCACTTCTTTCCATTTCCTGGACTATGAAGAAAGGGCCGCATGGGAGCACAGCGGGACACAGGAAGAAGCGCAGCTGCAGGTCCTAGAGGAAGTTAGGGTGTTTGCCTGAGATCCACACTGTTCTGCTTTGGGGAGACAAGGTGTGTGTGTGGACTTAAGCATCCGGACCCAAAGTCGGAGGCCCAAATTGGAATCTGACTTCCATCACTTATTCGCAAGTTTGGAGCAGTTACTAAACTGCCTGGTGCCTTGGACTCCTGATTCGCAAATAGATAATAATAATATTAATGTTACTTGAAAGTAAGATCATCTAGATAGAGGTCTTAGAGAGTCTGGGTTAAAATGAACTCACAATTAGTAAGTATTAGTTACAAATACTGCTATTAATTCTAAAAACACCAGCAGAAGTATTTGATGTCGTGAAAGCAGAAAATATGAATGAAAAGTTTACATAATGGAAAGGCATGCCTTGATTTGACTTCAAAGAAAAAAACAACAACATTGTCAGACAAACCAAACAAAGGCTTCTGGTCATATTTAGGCAAACGGCCAATGGGAATAATAACTATGGGTACCATCATCAGAACTAGGTTGTTAGATCTTTTTCCTTTTTGGTGGGGTGAGTGGTGGGTCAGTTGGGAGCAGGCTGCGATAGAATAGGGGACTAGGCAGATTAGGTAATCTCCAAATGGTCTAACTAATAAAATGGGAAGGTGAATTACTCAGCAGAGGACCTGGGGTGGGGAGGCGGGGGCGGGGTGGCGGGGGTTAGTGGAGAAGGGAGAGAGAAAGAAGCAAGACTTTATATCTTCTTTTATGTTAAAAGCTTACACAATTCTTCAGTTATAAAATCATTTCTCATGTGTTGATTGTCTTTCAGCTCTGGAGAGATTAGGGGAGGCAGAATCAGGAGGGTGTGACTTTGCAGAGGTTCAGCAAAAGCCTAGGTGTGTTTCCTAAAGTTGAGCCAAAAGTCATCAAGGGAAAAAAGATGGTTTCAGAGCTGGCTGCACTCTGGGCACCCAGGATGAAGGCGGACAAAGGGGGATCACATCTTTGTGAAGTTCTGGTTCATTAGAAGGAGTTTCCCTTCTCAGCTGAAAAAAAGGCAGCTGTTGGAGTCCTCAAAAAGAAGAGGTAAGTGTGGGAAGAACAAACACTGGGACGAAATCTGTTTTAATAAGAATGTCTATTTTAAAAGTCAACAACTGATATGGAAAGAGATTAAGTCTGTCATCAGGCCAGTCACAGATTCCTTTACAACATTTACCGGTACGTAATACTTCGTTAAATAGGGAACCGGGAGACTTCTGTTTTCATAAGCGACATTTCCTTTTGTTATGCAGGATGTTCTCTCATCATAGCACGGACTCAGAGTCAGCTCATCACTTGAGGAAATGTATTACTGTATTCATTACACGGAAACAGTTAGGATTATTTTGAAAAGTAAGAACTACTGCTTCACTATAATGAGTAGCATCCTATTATAGAGACAAAAAGGACATGATAGAAGTCAGATTTCTCCAGTGGAATTTTCGTTATTCTTTGAGAAACTAATACTTGTTATGAACAAACAGTGGTTAAAAATAAAAGCAAGAATATATAAAAATATATTGTCAATTGCTTCTTGAGTTGATGGTATAATAGATAACTAAGCGGATAGAACAAGTTTTCCTCTCTGGACAATCAAACTGGTGTAGGCAACAAAGGACCCAGAAAAGAACATTGAACAGGCACACCTATTTTTCTCCAGGAAGTGAGTGAAGTGGATATCAGCACTCTAGGAAAACTAAAAGGCTAGGAGGGTCTTGGAGGAACTGTAATGAACAGGAGGAGCACAAAAACACGAATAATAGGTAGCTTTGGTCTCAAATTTCAAAGGAAGGGAAAAAAATGAATTGTGCAACATTAGAAAAGAAAGGTGCATATGTCTGTTAGGAAGTGAATGCTTGTGTGCCCCCACATCCGTATATTGAAACCTTCCCTTCCACTCATGCACTGGTATAAGGAGGTGGAATTAGGGTTAGATGAGACCATGAGGGTGGAGCTCTACGAATGGAATTAGTGCCCTTATCAAAGAGACCCCAGAGAGTTCTCTCATTCTTTCTGCCAGCGAGGATACAATGAGAAGTCAAGTCTGCAACTAGGAAGAGGGCCCTCACCAGAACCGGGCCCTGCTGGCATCCTGATCTTGGACTTCCAGCCTCCAGACTGTGAGATAGAAATTTCTGTTGTTTATAAGTCACACAGTCTATGGTGATTTTTCATAGCAGTCTGAACTGACTAAAACACTCCCAAACGAAAGCTCGCACATCTGCCTTGGAAAAGGAAGTAGCAAACACCAGAAATTATCACAGCTTATATTGGACAAACTGCACTTTCTTTTCCATTCATTCAATCAGGCATATTGATGGGGTGCCTATTGGGTGGCAGGTGCTGTTCTAAGAAGCACTAGGGGTACAGAAATGTAAGCTTCCAAGGAGCTCAAAGACAAACCACACTTCTGCTTTCTTGGAGAATATAATCTCCTAGGTGGAGACGGACATAGCAGAATCAACTAAACCAATATAGGAGAGGAGATCTTTTCACATAGAAAAAAAGTGGTAGGAAGAAAATAAAGCAGGACATTGTGAATGAGCTTTGTTCTTAATCGCAGCACTATTGACATTTAGGACTGGATAATCCTCTGTTGGTGGAGTGCGGGTGGCTCTCTTGTGCACTGTTGGTTATCCATGGCCTCTGCCCATTAGATGACAGCAGCATCTACCCCAGTTATGACAACCAAATATGTCTCCAGACATTGCCAAATGTTCCCTGGGTGAGGATGCAAAATTACCCCTGGTTGAGAATCACTGGGCTGGAATAACTTGGTGGTACAGATACTGCTACTCTAGATGAAGTGGTTGTAGAAGCTGGTGAGCCACAAATAATGAGAATGAGCCAGCCCTGCCAAGAGCATTCTACATGGATATAAAGATGTACAAGCCAAATCACAGCCTTGAGGGGCCTACAACCAGGTAGCTTGATAAGAGAGTTATAAATATAACATGAGGCGGACTGTGAGGAGGCCCACAAAAGGGGGCAAAGTATAGGGAGATGCAGGAGAGGGAGGGAGGACTTCTGATTGAAAAGATGGAGCATGTTTTAGGAAGGAAGAGACATTTAGTCAGGGTCTGGGTCTTCAGTGAAAAGCAGAATTCCAATGTGCAGAAAAAAAGGTAGGGGAGCAAGGAATTAAAAGAGGTGCTGAGATAAGAGCAAAGAGGCAAGAAATAGAATGAAGTCTCTTCAGGGGAACCATGAACAGTTCTATGAAGAGGATATATGCATCTATTTAAACTTTCACTTTAAGGCAATGCTGGTAGATATGTAAAAATCCACCACCATCACATGACTTAAAAGTAAGCTGAAAAAGAAAAAATACTGACAGGACCACAACATGGCATTAGGACTTAAATTAATATAATAAAATACGTATTCTAGAATTCTATACACTTGATACTGGTGAGTGATAAACTTGGCTGTGAAATGTAAGCTTCCAAGGAGCTGACTCAAAATAATAAACATGATAAATTACATTAATGTTATTAATTAAAGGGAGTCCGATTCCCTGGTTAATAGTCAAAATGTAAATTGGATTGGATTTGCTCACAAGAGCACAGCACTCTGATTAGAAAATCCTGGTCTCAGTAACATCGTTGGCATAGAGATGAGTGCCACTGGGCCGACCTAAAGTTGTTCGTCAAGGTAAGCCAGTGATACACACCAAAAAGATACAGGAAAAAGGAAACTATGGTGTCCTCATGCCCATAGGCCTTGGCTTGCTTAGGCTTCAGCCAGGGCAGATTTTGGAACATGCAAAGAAACATATGCATTACATATTTTATATATATATATTTTATTGATTTTTTTACAGAGAGGAAGGGAGAGAGATAGAGAGTTAGAAACATCGATGAGAGAGAAACACCGATCAGGCCCCTCCTGCACATCCCCCACTGGGGAAGTGCCCGCAACCCAGGTACATGCCCTTGACCGGAATCGAACCCGGGACCCCCCAGTCCGCAGGCCGACGCTCTATCCGCCGAGCCAAACCGGCTTTGGCGCATTACGTATTTTTTACTCAGTCTTCCATATATTCTGATTCTGAGTTGATCAACATGTTGAGATAGTTTATGGGAGGGAGTGAATTAAAAACTCTACTCCCACTGCGCCCATCTCTCGGAGCCCGCCTGAACAACAGCAGGCATGTGGGAACTAGGGCAGCGGCTGCTCGGATGTGCCACGCAGTGGGCCCCGGGGAGGGGAGAGCATGCGGAGCTGGCACCTGGGTCAGAGCTGCACGTGCGGGTGACATCATTGTCCACACGGAACCACCAGGATTTATGCAGATTCTGGCGTGCATTACCCAACAACCAAATATTTGGGAAACTATCCTAGCTATGGCAATGTTCTTCTACCTCAGAGTCTTAAACCCAAGCAAGAAGTTCGAGAGTACAGTGGTGCAATGGAAGGAATGACAACACTTAAGTATAGGGTGTCCCAAAATTCACGCAAGATTTGAATTTTGCGTGAGCATTAACAACAACAACAACAACAATAAATAAAAGCCCAATTTTACTTGGTTTATTGAATCGGATTCTAATATCTGTTGCCCTTTGATTTCAATCCCTTCAATTTGATAAGCATTACCAAGTACCAATTATGGCCCAGGAGCAGGGACAATGAAGACCAATGAAGACCACGGCTTTGCATATGTGCCAGCAAAGCTGTAGAGGCCATTTACCCGATGTGCTATTCCATACATAACCCTATACTGTATACTTTATGAATCAATAAAAAATTTACAATTTTTAATTATAAACCTGTGTTCTCTATCAAAATTACTTCTTGCGTGAATTTTGGGACACCCTATAAATGTTGAGAAACTCTTTGCTTTATTATTTTTCTCCCAATTCTTCTGGTCTCAATAAAGCTGTTTAACTCTTTAAACAAACAAACAAACAAAAACTCTACTCCCTGGCCATTACTTAAAACACAATCCTTATGTTAATAATCAAAAGAAGCCACATCTCTCAACCAACAAGTTCAAAAAGAGGGAAGGTAGCATTCTAATGTCCTCGACTGGTACACCCTGGATTTCTAAAAGTCACTTCAGGGTGACCCGTTCCTGGAGTGACTTTTTCACAGCCTCTGTTCTCAAAGAACTCAGGTAGATGTTGGAAACAGACCCTCCAAAGCACTAGAGGAATTGTTAGCTAATCCTGTGTGTTAATACATCTCAGTACACTTTTCAGACGCTGAGCTTCCACCACTGTCGAATGAAGCCAGGTAAATTCTGTTTGCTGCTTCAGGTCCACTCTCCTACTTACTCCACCTGCTCTCTACCCCAGGAAGCTCCCTCGCCCACTGAATTCCACTGGGTTTTGGCTAATGAGGCCCCCTGGTGGGTGATCTGAGGAAGATAAAGGGAGCACTCACCGGGCTCCCTCCAGTGGGAAGATCTGAGGCTGGCTGTCCCCTGGCAGGTCACCACTCCTCTCACTGTGGCCCTCTCAACCCCAAATTCCTCTTGTGGTAATCACCTCCCCCTCCTCACCTCTGAGGCCTAAGAAAAGTAAGATCTGTACTGTTACTATCCCTGGGTTACTGCACTATTCCTGTGGGTTCCTTACACTTTGCCTGCATCTTTACAAATGCCCCCTTCATTAAATATTTCTCAGATTATCCTCACTTGAATGTGCCATCTCTTTCCTGCCGGGTCCCTGATACATGAATACATCCTGCTTTTAAGAGCCATGGTTTCTCCTTTTCCTAAAATGCTGTCAATGTTCATGAAGGCCTTTTTTTCTAACATTAGTTTTGACATTCCGCCATTCCAGCCAGAGAAGTACCTTGGATTTTTCCCTCAAACTAGGAGCCAACACAACACAAAGGGGCTCCTCTGTGGGAGTCCCTCCCACAGGACAGCTGAGTTGTGCCACCTCGTCTCGGTGCCCGTGCTTTCTCTTGCTATAAAATGCCTCACCACAAAATACCACATCTATAAATATCTGAAAAACTCAAATGCACATTGAGGGGCTTTGTTTCTCTCATGTCCCTCTGGCCTCCGGCCACTCAGGTTGGCCTCACACACCACAGTTGGGGGGCAGCCCACACACGATAGTAGCTCTCACTGATTGGCTGTGGTGGGAAACGTGTTCAGGGGTGGGCGAACCAAGCTCAGAAGGTCACGTGACAGTGTAAAGGGTCAGAGCCACGTTCTGACTCAGTTATTCTCAAACTATCTCGGTGGGAACTTGGGCTATTAAACTTGATGTGCCTTTTAATGGGATCATGGGGGAATAGGGATAAATGCATCAACCTATAAAAGATGTTCAAGAACGTGGCTGTTGTGGCCTGTGTGTCTGAGCTGGAAGGAAGACTTACATCCAAGTCCCAACTTGACCACTTTCTCATTTCTGGAGGACATTAAACAGCTCGCGTAAGTCAGTTTATGAATTAGGGGTAATAAAACTTGCCCAATCTCAAGTGGCAATTGGGTGGACCAAAGAAAATAATATATTTGTCTATCCGTAAGCACTTATTGGACGTCTGGGTTGGGCTGGTCAGATGTGCAGAGGTGGCAGGGATAGGGGTGGGATGAGGGGGAGACACCAAAAATAAATTTTATTTTTTTTAAAAAAGGAGACTAAGGCCTGAATTAAAGTGCAAATTTAAAGACTTTTCATGGTAATTATCACCACCAATTCACCAAACACACCAAATAATCAAATACAATTACAAAAATAAATGAACACAGAGCAACAAGTCTGGTCTCCTCGGTTTAGTCCAGGGCAAAGCCAATAATCAGTGAATAAACAAGGGATTGCTGTAGTTTATGGAGTATCAACTTACATCGAAGAAAGGACAAATGTTTGGAGCTGGGATACAGCCCATCCAAACAGCGGGACCCAGAGCGGGGGCAGAGTGTGCTCAAAGAGCCTGATTCTTCTCTGAGTGCCCAAACGTATCATCACTCAACACTGAGAGAAAGAGGGAACGGATGATTACTTTACCTGTTTTTCATTTTCAACATTCACATGGATGTGAGACCCAATGTACTAACTCCTCGACCAGAAGTCCTGGACAGAAAAAGCCTGAATTTAGAGGACTCATGAAAAACATAAAAAGATCAAATGGGGTCAGAGGGAAGAATATGAATTCTTTCCCATAGTCTCGTCACACAGAAATAAAGTTCAAAATCGACTAATTTAAAAAGAAAGAATGCACAGAAATCACCACAAGAAGCAGGTTGTGTGGAATATGAAATATATTGTGTTTGAAGGTGATTTTTATTTTAATGAGTACCAAGTAAACCACCTCTCAGAGCTAGGAGACAAGGTATAGGTCCATAAATATAAGGATCAGTTTACTGCCAGATACTGTTTCAAAAGTACATGTTACAACAGCTACTCCTCCCCTCTCCCCCCTCACTCCTCTCCCCACCAGCCCCCGCTGCATGTATCTACTAAAGATTGGGTAAGTATTGTCAGTTTTCTTAGTCCTCTGGGAAATTATTTCCTTGCCCCAAACCTATAGAAAGCCAATATATTTGTATATCAATTGTTCTGTTTTTATATAATTCAGATGGTTAGTTTACAAATGGTAATGGTTTCATGCCTGCTTAGCCTGTAGTTCCGGCTTTTGAATATAACCTGTGATGATTAATGTTACATGTCAACTTGGCTAGGCTATGGTGCTCAGTTCTTTGGTCAAACACCCCTCTAACTATTGCTATGAAGGCATTTTTCAGATGTGATTAGCATTGAAACCAGCAGACTTTGAGTAAGGCAGACTATCCTCCAGACCATGAGTGGGCCTCATCTAATCAATTGAAGGCCTAAGAGCAAAGTCTCAAGATTCCCCCAAAAGAAGGAATTCTTCTCAAATCTGAAACCCAGAGACTCCACTGTCCTGCAGAATTTGGACTCAAGATTGTCACAACTCTTGCCTGAATTTCTAGCCCATGGCCTGTCCTATAGACTTCAGTCCCTAAAATTGTGTAAGCCAATTCCAATTCCTTGAAACAGTTTCTATCTACTCAATCATTTCATCTATCTGTCTGTCTATCACCTATCTATCTATCTATCTATCTATCTATCTATCTATCTATCTAATCTCCTATTGCTCCTATTGGCTCTGCTTCTCTGGAGAACCCTGACTATATATAATCAAAGTATCCCTTCTTCATATGATATCCTTGCAACAGTGCCTTCTTTTTAAAAGAAACATATCAATGGTTCTTAATCTTCAGAAAAGTCCGTGTGCTGCTGATTACACTGCAGATGTTCTCTGTGACCGCACAGGAAAGCTCAGGCCCGTCCATCACTCTCAGGAATTAGTGAGCGATCCTGAGCTGGGGGGTGGGGGCATCTACAGCTGGGGAATGACCAAGGTGTTGGCAAAAGCCCCTGGGAAGACTGAATTTAGGGAACTAGAACACTGCGCTGAAAATCATAGGGTGAGAGTTGAGGCACTCACAGTAAGTTTTGTGAAAAAGAATTAGTAGGTGGAGGATGAGGAGAAAAAGCACCTCATCTTCCTCAGGTTTTGAAAAGCCTCCTGCTCTCAAAACAGTGAATGCTGGGAGGGGCTGTGCTTGGATGAGCGGAGGGCAAGAAGCCAATTTGTAGCTAGTGTGTCACATCACAGCCTATTTCTATTTTTTGTTTGATTTTTATTGATTTCAGAGAGAGGAAAGGAGAGAGAGAGAGAGAGAACGATAGACACATCAATGATGAGAGAGAAGCATGGATTGGCTGCCTCCTGTACATTCCCTACTGGGGATCAAGCCCACAACCCAGGCATGTGCCCTGACTGGGAATTGAACCCTGACCTCCTGGTTCATGGGTTAATGCTCAACCACTGAGCAACATTGGCTGGGGCTACTTCTGTTTTTGAAGACCAGGTTTTTTATTTTTATTTTTTTTCAGAGAAGAAAGGGGAGAGATAGAAACATCAATGAGAAGAGAGAATCATTGAGCGGCTGCCTCCTGTATGCCCCCTACTGTGGATCAAGCCTGCAATCCAGGCATGTGCCCTTGACAGGAATGGAACCTGGGACCCTTCAGTCTGCAGGCCGATGCTCCATTCACTGAGCCAAACCAGCTAGGGCTGAAGACCCGGTTAATGTGGCTGGCCTCTCCCCCTGCCCCCCCGCCCCCCCCCCCCCCCGTGCCTTTCTAGATCATGACCTTCATTTAATGTCCATCTCGAACTGCACCCTGTGGGGTGCAGTGTAACTTTCATGGGCATTAGGCACTTTTGCCTTCATGGGCTCCTTCCTTCGTTTAAACAAAAAAATTAAAAATTTATTTTACATCCTGTTGGCAGAAAGAAATATAATCCACAAAGGAGTATACAGTAATAATTTTTTTGTCCTTCTGACTTTCAAAGAAATTCAAAGCCTCTCCTGATCCCCTTCGAGTATAATGGGCCTTGGGAATTCTGCCTCCTGGTCTTATTGGACAATAAGCTGTCCCGGATTCCTCCATAGAAATGCCTCCCCTCTTACGTACTAGCATCAACACACACTCTGGACACAGAGAGTCTCAAATGCAAACTCCAGTGTCTTCACTTTCTAACTATAAACCAGAGCAAGTGACCAAACCTTTTGCACATCAGTTTCCTCCTTTGTATACTTCTTACCTCACACAGTTGCCATAGTAATGTGAAATCATGCATACATAGTGCTTAGCACCTGGTCCATGGCAAATGCTTGTAATTGGCAACTATTTCTGTTTAAGCTGACGTTGGTCATTAACTACCTTCATTTAAGTATTACCCTATTATTTACCTTTTCAGTTATGTTTAAGTCCCTTATTAAATGTAAATCCCTAGAGGGCTAGGAATAAGTTTTAGACCAGTGGTTCTCAGAACTTTTATTGTGCATCAGGGTCATCTGGTGGAGGTATTGAAATACGGATGACTGGACCCCATCTGAGTTCTTGAGTCGGGAGGTCTGGTGTGGGGCTGGTAATCCACATTTATAACTAATATGCAGGTGATGCTGACGCTGCTGGGTTTTGGACCCCCCTTAGAGAATCACTGCTTCAGACAATTCTGCCTCCTCCAAAATCTAGCACAGAGGGAAGTTTTGAAGTACTAATATTTATATACTACTATTAATGCTGGTAATAACACTAGAGTTGTAATAATACAAATATTTCCAAGTAAATTATTTATGCAACAGGTACTACAAATGCCAGCAGGAAAATCATCCAACTGTGAGACAACTTTCATTACAGCAGGAGCTGAACAGAAAGGGCTGCACAGAGAAACCTGATTGAAAGTAGAGGGGCACGTGGCAAAATGCAATACTCTCATCTGTTTGACTTCAGGGCCATGTGCAAAATGCAGACAAGAAGCCAAACAGTAGCTCAGCCAACTCCAGGCTGCCTGCATTCTTAGCTCAATCTATAACAATGCCAGCAGGGCTGCTGGGATCCATCTGCTGCTCTCTTTCTGATAACGGATCTGGGGTCTCTGGAAGGAAATAGCTTGACAGGAAGAAAAAAAGATTAGACCAACTGAAAATGCTGGATTTATGAAGCTTCACTTGAATCTGGTATAGCTTTTAACTCTTTATGGCCTTTGACTAAGCCTCAACATACCCCTGCTATTCTGTGTGTCCTCCATTCCCTTCCTTCCTGGAGAAACGTAATTTTTGAATACCAAAGCTCTCCTGGGTGTATCATGGCCACACACAAATTTAATTTGCAGGATTTAATACTGATGGAAGGCTTGACATCCTCCAGCCCAACCCACTGGTTTTACAGATGAGGAGACTTAAGCCTAGGGTTATCCTAAAATGCATAACCGACATGATAGCATCAGGCTGGAGTCCAGATTCCTTGACCGGCCGTGGCTACGTATTGTGTATACTCCTTTATACTCCCAAAATGAATAGACAAAAGTGATATGTTTTTTTTCTCACTACATTTTAAGGGGAAAACATGATTCTCCCCTTTACTTAAGTTACTTTTCACAATTTGCCCTTTTGTCTCTGGAGGCAGGAGAGCAAATAAAGAGAAACACAAACAACTCTAAACAGTGTCAGCAGGGCCTGGAAGCTTGAGGGCAGGGGCGGCATCCTGTTCCCTGCTATGTCCATGGCTACCCAGACACTCAGCACAGAGCAGATTCCAAAAACCATGTGGTGAGTGAATGGATGGATAAATGAATCACTGGTTTAATGGTGGTTTGTTGATTTTCCAGCCAATCAGGGAATGAAGTTTCACACTAAGACATTAAGCCTGCTGTGGAGTCTCCTTATTCCCACTAGTAAGTTAAATACTTGTATAAAACCAGAATCTCCTTTTCTGTGTGTCTGCTGGAAAGTATAGTCTTTGGGGGTAAAAAAACAAACAAACCCAGACTGTTCACGCTGGTTACTTAATTCTAGGCAAGTCATAGAATCTTTCTGATCCTTAAGTCCCCTCCCGCCATCAGTATGGGTAAAATAAAGAGAATAATACCTACTACCTCGGGGTTGCTGTAAGGATTAAATAAGATAATGGTGCCCCTGCCTGGTGCTATGAATAAATGTTAGTGCCCTTCCCACTCCAGTTCCAATGGCTTGTAGAAGGCTGATACTGGTGTTGAGCAGGACAAATATTGGGAGGGTAAGTGTAAGATCCTGGGTGGACACTGAGGGGCTTTTTTGGCTGAAAATATATACAAATCATGGTTATCATTATAGCTACCCAGCAGCTACTTTTATTGATGGCATGCTCTGCAAAAAATATAAGCAAAACTAGGTATTCTTAATATCTCATCATCCCTCACCGTTTCCCTGGTTTCTAATAAAATCATTTTCAGGAAGAAAGTAAATTTAGTTTTTTGCTTACCCATTTGGTCTTGGTTTCCTTGTTCTGGGCTCAAGAAACTCTGTTTCCTCCTCCATTTCTGTCTCAGGGATTATGTTTTTCTGCGAAGGCTGTGGTGAAAGCATTTCCCATTCATTGTCATGGGCAACAGTCTGCAACATAACTGTATCTGGGCCAGCCCTGCCTCCGCTCTTGCTCTTCTGAGATTGGCTGCACAGACCAGAGGCCTCCTCTATTGCTACAGATTCTAGAGGCTTTGTTTCTTCCAGAGCCTGCATTTGGGGACTCATGCCCAAGTTGTGATCAGAGGCTGGCTCCACAGCCCTCTCAGACCCTTCGTCCCTAGCTTCTGACGATGGATTGCCAACCTCACTATGGCCCAAGACCATCCAACTCTGTTCTTGCCCAGGGCTTTCAAAAGATGATCTCTTATCAACTTCAGAAGACATGTTCTCTGCAGAATGATCTTGTCTTTCACTTAAGGAGTCGGACTGACAAGCGTCTGGGAAGTTTGCTACTTGAGTTCCTAGCAGCTCCGTTTGTTTGGAACCTGCGTGAAACTCTGTCGATTCCGATGTGCTTTCTCTTGCTTCAGAGGCCTCTGGCTCTGGGGGTGAATTTTCTTCATGGTTTACAAGGATGTAGTCCAGGTGTTGTGCTTGATGGTCTTCATTCTTCTCCGTGTTCCTTTCTTCTCCGAATTCTGGTTTAATCTGCTCAGGCTCTTGGGTAGGAATCACTGCTTCTTCTTCAAACTCGAATATTCCCTTGCTGGCACCTAAACGTGGAAGATGAGGTGAGAAGGGGAGAAACAAGGCTTAATTAACACATTATGTGATTTGTGATCTTTGCAAATGATCCATCTAAGGAGAGATAATTTAAGAAATATCTGTTTAACAGATGGCAGCCAGAGGTGAGGTAGCGGAGAGGCTGGGTGCAAAAGGTGAAGGGATTAGGAAATAGATTGGTAGTTACAGAATAGTCACAGGGATGTAAAGTACAGCGTAGGGAATATAGTCAATCATACTGTAATAACTAAGAGGGTACTTAAAATATCAGAGGAACACTATGTAAAGTATAGGATTGTCTAACCACTATTCTGTATACCTAAAACTATTACAAAGTAATACTGAATGTAAACTGTAATAAAGATATTTTATACCAAAAAAATGTTTAATCTTCTCACGTACTCTCAAAGATAGGTATTATACAAGGAGGAGATGTTGCTGCTGTAATATAGGACTTAGCTAGGTAGGCATGCCTTGCAAATATAGTTAGTTCCCATTTACCCACACCGGTAGGAAGAGTATGTTTTGCAAATGGGTTAATTGAATGAAAGCAGCAGTTTCTGGGAGTTGGTGGAATGGGCTGGTTCTTACCGTTTGATGGTCCTATGTCTCCACCTGCTGGTGAATCTGAATTATCTGTTTCTACTTCCCAGTCAATGTTTGATGGAGACAACTCCACGTTGGAATCACCTCTGACGGGAAAAGAAACTGACTCAGGGTCTTCATGAATATGCAGTACAACCAGCTGGTGTCCAGGTTGGCTGATTTGGGTCTCAGTGTGGCTTTCCTTGCTTCTTTGATCAGGTAGAGTGGAAAGCAATATCTCTCCTGCTTCACTCCCCATAGACTTATCCTCTGGAGTCCCAGCTTCCTCTGTGGTTTTGACACCACGAGCAGGTTCTGTGAGGTAGGACAAATCAAAGGGAGGCGTGTAAGGTGCCAGTGATTGCTTCAGAGCATCTTCTTCCATGGGGTGGTCACCACCATAGAGAAAGTGTTCAGGCTCTTTCATGAAATCTTCTTCAATATTTTGGCCCATGACATCACATTCAAAATCACCCCACGAGGCTTCAGATGAACAGATATCTTGCTTCCCAGCATCCCCATCCACTGGCGTATCAGGATTGCCTTCTGATAGTGTCAGTTTACTCATGTCATCTATGGTTCCCGTGGACGTGTTGAGACCTGAGGCATCGCTGAAACTGATGCCTTCGCTTACATCCAGACAAGTGTCCGAGACTGGCAGAGCGTCGGGAACTGAGGCAGGGTCCCCAGCAGTCAATGGCTGCACGAGGTCCAACAAGGCTGCTTCCCCTGTCTGACTTTCAGGAGAAAAGTCCTCTGAGATCCAAGAGCTGTTGCCATCCATGGTTGGCTCTTGGTGAGTTACAAAAATAGCGGTTCCCACCTTTTTAATCATTGGGATTGTTCTGTCTATGGGCTCCCAAATTGGTGCCATCTCTGGGTCGGCTCCTTCTTCTGATGCTTTTAAACCTGTGTTGTTTTCATCATTTATTTCAGAAGGTTCGGGAGAACCACTGTGAGAGGCGGCAGGCTGAGATGAGCCATTTGTGTTTACTTGATCGCTCGTGGGAGGCAGTGGAATTTTGTTTTCAGAACATGGTTCTGAACTGTATGGAACAAATTCCTGCCCAGGCTCGTGACTGGGTTCTTCATCCAGCTTTGGCTCGGTGAGATGTAACTCATTGGCTTCCCCTTCAGGTCCCATCCTAGCGCTGATGTGCAGCCCAGTCTCTTGCTTGGCTTCATGATCATGACAAATATCAGGGCTGTTGGAAGCCTGAGAATTGCTGTCCTGGTCACAGTGAGTCAGTATATCAGGATTCTCACCATCTGCTTTCAAACTGAAGGGCTGCTTAGCATCCATCCACAAGTCAGGCGAAGCTGAGGCCAACTGCCCACCCTCTTGAAAGTTGCCATGTAAGATATCTGGAACAAATGTGCTTTGGGGGCCCTCACTGGGGGTAGAGCCATCCCATTCAGCCCCTGACTTCTTTATCAACTGGGTAGAAGAACTGACGGCAGGGGAATCTTTGGAGGCAATGCATGAATTTGTCATTTCACTGGGGTACGATTTTGCTTCCTCCCACCAATTTGTTTCTTGACACTCAATAGTTGAGACATTAGATGTAACACATTTATTTTCATCTATGTGAGTAAATGCTGGGTCTGGCTGATCCCAGACCGGCACCACTGCATCATGACACTGCTCTTGGCTAGGTGTTTCAGAAGTGAGTTTGTCACCAGCAGAAGACATGAAAGTTTGCTCTCTGGGATCCTTTTCTTTAATTTGGTCCAATATTACAAGCTGGCTAAGCTGATCAGCTTCTGGATCTGGCTGCCGTGGTTGAATGTTCCAAAGTTGCTCATGGGCGTTCTCCGTATTACTATCCAGAAAGGGTGACTGATGTTCATCACTGAAAGGATTAGTACAATGTGTGTCCATGGATTCCATATCACCCTGAATGGGTATGCCCCAGGGACCCATGTGTTGGTATACGGAAGAATTCATCTCTAGCATACCACCTGAGTTGGATAGCTCCCCTTCAAATGCACTCTCAGTTGGTGGCCCTTCCTGAAGAGATGCATTCCACCACTCAGTGCTCTCAGCTGGGAAGTCAAGCATTTCCAGTTTAGAATTATTTTCATTCTTTGGTTCAGTTTTGGGAGATATTTGCCATATGATATTTCCTGTCTTCCCTGTTTCTGGAGATCTCGTCTCCTGATCTACTGCTATCATCTGTGTTTCAGTCTCCTTTAGTGGTGAGAAATTAGAGTGATCAGGGCTGCTTTGTGGATTGTCACAGAATGGGTTTGATGTGTTCTCATTCTCTGCTGGTCCTGAACTGCCTATGTAGGCAGATAATTCCTCAGACTTGGGATCTGCCATGTCCAAGAATTTAGATTCATTTAATGAGTCCAAAGCTTGGGGTTCACTCTGAGCAACCTGGCAAGTGACCAAATGGCTCTCTTCCTCCACTGACTCCTCATCGCCTACGCTATCATCGTCGGAACCTGAGCTTGCTGACGTGAACTTGGCATCCTCCGGCTGAACAGCGTCAGGAATATCACGTTCATTTTTCTCCTGATGGCTAACCACTAGATTTCTTTCCTGATATGCACCTGAATATTCAGAATATTTGCCTGTTTCCGGGCTGGATAAAGAGGAAAAGGAATCACCATCTATTGAGTCATTCCATATCTCTAAATATGTAGGCACCTTGTGACCTAAGCTCCTTTCAAACTTGTCCATGCTGTTTTTCTCCGAGTCCTTGATTTCGGTAATTACTTCTAATTGGCTGTCAGCAGTAATTAGTCCAGATTCTTGGTGATTCTGTTTACTCCAGTCATCTTGAGTCTCCTTCTGACGCCCAGTATTGGGTTCATGATCCCAAGAAAGCTGTGCAGCCGAAGAATCATTGAGGTCAGGACTTGATGCACTGGAATGTGAATACTCACTAGAAACACTCTCTCTGTCATAATTTCCTGAAGAACTGGCTCCTGGAGGCCTGTTTTCAGCACTCTTACCTTCAAGATTCTCAGTTATCTCAGAACTTGTGCAACTGACCTGCACATCACTGTCTGTAGGGCCATCCCAAACATCAAGGCTTTGGGGACATGCAGGAGGTGGCTCTTGGTTCACTTTCTCTGGCCCCAGAATGTTACATTCTTCAGTTATCTCGACATCCATTTCAGGTAAAGATACATTTTTTGTTAAAGTCAGCTTATCTGAAATTTCAGTAGTTTCACCTGGATTTCTGTGATTCATGAGTTGCTTTTCACAGGTCTCTTTTGCCTGTAGGTGGTCTGTGGACACATCTGTTTGCACATCACAGGGGTCTGAATTGTAAGAGCCCTCCTCATGCTCTAGACCCTCCTGGGATTCCTCAGTTTGAGGACTTGAAGTTACTGAATGAGAGCTGATTTTGCTTGACTCGTCGCAGATTTCTTCATGTTCAGATACAACTAGGGGAGAGCATTCCTGGTCGCCTTGCCCTTTTCCAGAAGTTCCCGAGGCTCCATCCATCACCCCCTCCTCGCTCAGGTGCTCCCTATCAACAGCTCTGTGGGTTTCTGTCTCACCCTCACTTTGTCCATAGCGAGGACCTTCCCAGGGATCTGAGCATACAACATGCCCTGGATTCTCCAGCCTGGTTGTCAGGGATGCCGCTGTATCTCCTGGCAGGTCTCCTCTGCATGTGTTTTCCTCGTCTGGACCAAGTGCTCCTGACTCACTGGCTCCAGAGGATTCTAGCACATCTGGGATGGTACTGTCCTTAATTTTTTCTGAAGCACTGGGAGTTTCGGGAGGCACTCCGCTTTGTTCTGAATCTGTAACATATGATGGGCTTGGTTGCATTAATGATGACATGTCGTTATCTCTCATGACAGAATCCCAAATACTATTTGCGATGAGCTGTCCGCTCTTTTCATTCAGCACGTGATGTGCGCTGGGAGCGGTGTCCTTGCTGTGCTCATAAGAAGCAGGGCGCCCCCAGTCTGCCTGGGTTGCTTCCTGATACTCCGTGCCCCACGGTTCTAGCTGTCTCACTGAAAATCGGGTTTCGGGTTCGGAACCTTCAGCTGTGTGTCCTTGTGCTTGACCTTCACCAGGGATCGCCACACCTGCGCTGCAGTCATCCCAGTCCAAGTCGTTATCCGAGATGGTGGCAGTGGACTGAGTGTCCTCCAGAATCACTCTGTTCCACAAGTCGAGGTTGTCGGGGGCCGCCTGCCGGGAGTTGGTGTTGCTGTGCAGGAGCGTGAGCTGCCGGTTGGTTTCGTTGTACAGCTGCATCATGCTGGGGTTGTCGTAACTGGACTGGCTGCTCTCCCCAACGTCCTCCTCCACGGAGACGTCCTTGTCATCTGTGGGCTCTGTCTTGAGTACATCTTCATCTGGGTTGTCAGTGGCATTTCTTTCGGAACTATTATCTGCATGAGGTGGAGCCCACATTTCTAGGTTCCCAGGACCTGAGCTAATTCGATGTCTAGGCGGCTGCAGTGGTGACTGAGGAGGGATTTCAGCCTCTTCTGTGGGAGAGTTAGCATCTTTTGACTCAAAACCTCCCTCGTTAGCAAGTGGTTTCTTTTCGGTTTCTTTTTCATCTCCAGCAAATGTTGGTGATGTATAGGAATCGGAGGTGGAGTAGTTGGTATCTAAGGGGGAAGGCACCGAATCTTCCCCTATGTTGGAGGCACTGTAATCGGAACACTCATAGGACAGGAAGGAATCTTCCCAAGGAGCTAAGATGTCTGACCCTCTCTTCCTGATACTCTCCTCAAAAAGGTTCCACGAATCTACCTTTTCATAGAGTTTTCCCCTAATTTTTGGATCCATGCCACCATCCTGATCTTCCTTTGTGGGCTTAGAACTATTCCATGCGTGATCTGGATCAGACCTGGGGTCTCCAGGTATGAGGATGTCAGCCCTGGAGTCATGGTTCTTTTGGCCCCAGATCTCTGGAGCTGTTTCATTACTTGCCTCACGGGGCGACCTATCCACCAGGTCTTCTGCAGGAAAAGAATACCCACTTTTTGCCACGACCCACTCATTTGGGTCTCTCACAGAAGGTGACTCCCCACTCGTTGGGTGCAGATTCCAGGTATTTTTTAGAGCCTCGGTGTCATTTTCTTTACCAAATGCACCCCAGGCTGGGAATGACACTGTGGCAGCTGGTTCACCGCCATCCACGGGGTTGCCCCACGGCTCAGGCATTGCTGTGGGGGAGCGATCTGAGCGCCACAGAGCAGCAAAGTCTTCGATCAGATGGTTTGTTCCCTGAGGAGAGGCGTCTGGCAAATGTGACTTCTCAGTGGGCAGGTTCTGAAACTGCAAGCTTTCCTCATGTTGGTCTTGAATGTTCTTGTTGCCCAGCCCAGGCTGACCAAATTCTGACTCCCAGGGACCTGGCTTTGAGCATTCAAGGCTCTTTGGTTGAAATATAGAATCGGAGGCTCTCCTATCCACAGGGCTTGGCTTATGATCTTTCCAGGACTCGGGGCTCTGGAAGACGGACTCCTGTTCACTGGAGCTCCACGTATCTGCAATAGTTTTAGAGTCAATTTCCAAACCACCCCACCAGCTGCTGCACCGCGCACGAGGCTGAGGTGGCCCTGTGTGACCTGCGTCGACTATTTTTGGGGCCATGTCTTCTGAACAGAGTAGGGTTGGGTCTTCCGTGGATGGTGAGCTTTCTACAAAGCTATTCATAGGTGTTGGTGGGACTCTCTTTCCAGGAGAAAGAGACTCCTCTCCCACAAAATTTGTCAGGCTCGAATTTCTTTGAGAGTGATCCCCGGGGCTTTCTTGTTGCTGGACAAACTCCTCATCAAATTCCACAAGGTTATCTTTGCCAGCCTCCGACAAAAGCGAGCTGGATGAATAATTAGACATGTTCATTCCCATCCCACTGAGTCCTTTAGGCCCCAAGGGGAGCTGTCCTTCTGACGAATCGCTGTTGGGGAAGAAGTCATCTGATGGGGAGTAGTCAGCAGAATGGGAAGATGGCTGGGACTGTCCAGAAACCATGGGTGTTCGGTCAAAGTTGAAGAGGTCAAAGTGTTCCCCATGTTCTCTGGACAGGGCGTGCTCCTCCACCACTGCCCCTTCGGGGATGGGACTGTAGGAATCAAACCCTGGGAGGAGGCTATGGTGAGGCCCGGCAGCTTCTCCCACTGGACTGTCATCGCTGAGGAAAACCGAGCTCTCCTTGGATGAACGGCTGCTCCTAATGGTGGCCAACCCGCTGTCTGGGCTAACGAGGTCTGTGTTGACATCCACCTGGGCCTGGTTAGAATCGTTGAGATCTGGAGGGTTTTCTATGAAATTCCCAGAGTTGGGCTGTGGCTCTATGTCGGAGCCATACAGCTCCATAATCCCAGACGACCCCTGGGAGAGGGGGGCGCTGCCTGCCACGGCTTCGGTGGAAGACGTCCGGCTGTTGGAGATCATCTCTGGACACCTCCGATTGATGACTTCCTTGACAAGGAGAACCACCTGGTCACAAGTCACGGCAGGGTTCTCCTGCTGGTACACCAGGATCTCATCACAGCCACATTCAAAGGGCTCCAGCTCTAGGCAAAGATTCTGACACTCTTCCAGCTCACAGCAAATCTGTTAGGGAAACACAGGGGGTTTGCATGAGCACTCAGGTACTCTCTGCTCTTTGCAACTCCTTTTTCTTAATTTTTCTTAATATAAAATTAATCTGTGTTCATCTGTCTTTAAAGAAGAATTCAAATAACTGAAAATTGTATGATGCATGGAAAGTCCCACCAAACAGACCACCAACTCTTTCTCTAATCCTATCAAATTGGCTTTTTATTGAACTCAAAATGCAGGGGCTCACTTTTGCTGGATTCTGAGAGTTGTAGGAAAAGAGATCTAAAACCACATAAATCTTTTCCTTAGTGTAATATAACACCATCTTCCAACAGAAGTGGAAGTGTGAAAAAAAGGGTAATTTTTTTCAAATTTGAAAAACACACACAGAAATAATGCTGGTTGCTGACAAGGACTAGTGGGAAAGCTCCCTGGTTTTAGGAAGTGTTGGGGATATTTTCACATGGAGCTTTTGAAATGGTCCCACAGGATTAGTGAAGGTAACAACATCCGCAGCAGCAGAAGCAAGAACAATAATCATAAGTAACTACAGAGCTTGCATAGATAATACTAGTGATTAATAATGAACATTTATTGAATGTTTTCCTATGCCAAGCCCAGTTCTAAAGGTTTTATATGCATTATCTCCTTTAATCTTCATGGCAATTCTACAAGGTAGGAACTCTTCACCCCCGTTTTGACAATGAGTAAACGGAGACCCAGGACGATGAAATACCTTGACCAACCACATGCAGCTAACAAGTGAAGGAGCCACATTTTGAACTCAGACAGTCGAGATGCAGATGCTGACCTGTGACTAACAGTGACCACAGGAACAAAGAGGGCTTCCTCAGGGGTGAGTAGTCCTGACTCTGTATTGCTCTAGGTTCCAAAGAGCTGTCTCTGGTGGGGAGGCTGGGTGAGGAAAGGAGAGGTGGGGTGGAGGCAGCCAAGGGCTTCTAACCCCTTCTTCTGCTCTTCTATGTTGGTCTTTTTAAGATTAACCTTTAAACAATTGATTTGCTACTAATTGTCATGTGTAAAACCACCATACTGAAGGCTGAGGAGACCTAACTCCTGTCCATAGGAAAATAAAATCCAGCTTTGAAACCCAAGGCAGAACAAAGCACTGAAGAGGCCTCAGGCTGATGACACAATGCACAGTATGGGTCAGAAAGAGGTGCCAAATGCATCTGTAGCAGGGACAGGGGACTCTTTCATATTTGGACATGAGAAAGCACAGGGCAGCCTTATAGTCAAGAAAGCCTAGATAGGTCTCTTAAGACGGGAATGAGGATGCAGAAAAGTCGAGACTTTGCCCCTTGCCACCTGTGGATACATGAGGTGTCTAATCCATTAGCAAGGAAAGACTGGTTGATGAACCCATTCTAGGCCATGGTATTCATATTATAATGAATCGTGTATGCTCTCATATTACTTATTGAATACACCTGGTTTGGTATTTTGATGAATTTTGTCTACATTTTATATACTTTCCATAGGCTTGTGTTAAAAGATTCAGCTCTCAACTGAGAGGGTCCAACTGATTACCCAGTCAGAATTCTAGTACCTAGAGGCTAACTTTGATTAAAGCATCAAAGTTACTCAACACTGGGCACCAACACAGGCATTCAGGCAGGGACTAAGAAAACAGCACCCAAAGGAAGACTGGCCCTTGTTTGGATAAGAAAGCTATAATCTATCCCCCTTTATGGATTCATTCCAGAAGAGAATGGTTATGGGGTTCTTTTAAACGGCCTAATGTATAAAATACCCCCAACAATTCTTAAAACTCAAACTCTAGGACTTTTTCTCCTGGGCCATTTTCCTTATGCCACCAATCCATTCCCATCCTCCACCACCTGCTCTGAGAGCAAGCAGGTCAGGATGCAGTGAAACGTACCAGGGTTGGAGGAGATCCTTACCTGACTGCACAGCTCTAGGTTCTCGGAGTACACAGCAATCTGTCGTCTTGGCTGCTGCTCCTCCGATAGATAGCTGGCCAAGAGGATGAGGACATCAAAACCGAACTTGTCTGCAAATGCTTTCAAATCACTGGTGATATTGCCGTGAAAAACACAGTTCTGAAACAACAACAGGCAATTTGATATTAATGTCAAACTACTCAGCTTTGGGCGGTTTGCCACAAATTTGTCCAGTCCTATGCTGTATTGCGACAGAGATATATTATTAGACACAAGTGAAATAAACACTTCGAGGAAGTTAGGAAAGTTTCATGCGATGGCTTAAGACGTACCTTGCTTGTTTGTTTTCCTAAAACAAAGAAAGGAAGGAGCCTTTGCCGTGATTATTAAGAATAGTTTAGATAAGAAACAGATACCTTAATAAGATCTCTGTTTTCCCCCTAAAATATTTATTCAAATACTGACTTTCATTTCAAATACTGACATTTTATCTTATTGATCCAGGACATAGGAATGTCTGCTATTATTGCAACTTATCATTAGAAAAATAGCAATTAGGGAATTATTGTTCTTTCCTATAATGTTTTCTAATGATTATTATTAACTTGAAGCAGAATTCATAAGGATGAACCTAGCTGAGTTTACTGAATGCTTTTTACCCCCTTTTTAAAAAATCAGACCTCTTATTATACACGTGTATTCAGTAGATGTCTAGAAGATTGTGTAAAGGCTGTGATGTCAGATCTGCTTGTTCTATGTGGGAATAAGGAGAAATGAATAACTGCAGAAAAGTCAACTGCTACCACGGAGTACCCAGACCTATGGCTCACCTTCTCGGAAAGTGTGCTGTCCTTTTCAAGTTTGATGAACTACAACGAGAACCATTTTGCTGGCATGGGTGCCTCTTTTTCTTAAAGAAACACAGTGAAGACCAATGCTTGGCATATACTAGTGGCTCAAGAAATGTCTATTGAATGGAGAGACACATATACAAAATCAACCTGTGCTACGTAATCCTCCATCATGGCATATATGTAGCATTACATATAATCGTTACATATAATCAATCAACTGACAGTGTATTGTGCTACTTGATGAAAATCACCATGATAATGCACTCAAGATAAAGAATTCCATTAATTTTTTTCTGATGACAAAAGTCATCAGAATTATACATGCCCTTGGTAAAGTATTAAAGCAATACCACATGAAGTGGAAGTGCCACATACCCCCTCCTCAGATAACTAGCTCAACAGCACAGTGCATATAGGTGCGGATTTGTTCATGCCCAGATTAATGTTTGTATGTTGTAGCTCTTTGAAATGTGTGGATATGATGTTTGTGGCTTAGACTATTTACTAGACTATTTAAAATATCCATATCACATGTCCTCTAATTCTACTGAGTTCACGCTCAAGGTCTCTGAGCCCCTAAGAGGGTACAAGGGGCACTTGGCAGATTTGTGGGCTCAGCCCATCACCAGCTTCCACACCCCAAGGGGCCTTTGTTTTTTACTCCTGCGGCAGCCACTCTTATTGGCATCTCACGAGGCCACTTTCATTCACTTCTTGGTTACAAGGAATTGCACATGGGAATTCACAAAGGCCTCAGAATATATTGCTGATGAATACCAAGGGTCTACTGTACTGACTTGCTAATGAAATCTATGATGTTCAAATACACTAGCTTTGGAAGCATGTGTTCCAAAATGCCTACTGTCAGCTTTGATGCTTTTTATTTATTGTCCAAGTGTCATATTAACAATTTTTAAATGGATACTTAAAAAATTAATTCACTCACAATCAAAGTAGATATTTGGAATAAACTTAAAAAATAAAACAGACCTCAGATTATACATGTGCATTCAATAGATAAAATTATGCTGAAGCCGGTTTGGCTCAGTGGATAGAGCATCGGCCTGTGGACTGAAGGGTCCCAGGTTCGATTCTGGTCGGGGGCATGTCCCCAGTGGGAGATGTGCAGGAGGCGGCTGATCGGTGTTTCTCTCTCATCGATGTTTCTGGCTCTCTATCTCTCTCCCTTCCTCTCTGTAAAAAATCAATAAAATATATTTAAAAAAAATAGATAAAATTATTTCAAATAATCCTTGGTGTTATCCATCAAGAGCCTCAATACTGAACTTTCTGCCAGATATGGTTCCAAAGGAAAACAAGAATGGACAGCAGCTACGTATATTTTATCTCCAGTGACTGAAGGCTTTAGCACAAGAAGCTTTACAATTTTCTTTTAAAATATATATGTATACATTTTTTAGAAAGAGTGGAAGGGAGGGAAGGAAGGAAGGGGATAAGGGTGGGAAGAAAGGGAAGGAGAGAGAGAGAAAAACATCGATGTGAGAAAGACACATCAATTGGTTGCCTCACACACACACCCAACCGGGGGCAGGGGTTGAACCTGCAACACAGGTATGTGCCTTTGACCAGGAATCAAACCTGTGACCCTTTGGTGCATGGGCCAGTGCCCTAATCACTGAGCAACAGTGGCCAGGACCTTTCAAAATATTTTTAAATTATGTACATAAAACCCCAAAATGCATTTATAAACTCCTGAAAGAAGACACAACATTTCTAAGAGTCTGACACATAATAAAATTACCATGACACTCCCACTGGATCACTCAAACAAGAGAGAGCAGATTTTACTGGTATCTGAGGGCAAGATTAGGATTCAGTAGAATCAGCATTATGCAAAGCCATACAAGTGGAACATTTGCTATTCCAAGATGTTGGCTGAGCTCCAATCAATTGGGATTCTTCTGTGTTAAAATGACAGCTCTAGGGTCTTGCTGGACTCAAGTCCAGGGCAGAGTCTCAGGCCACGCCCCAGATCTACTGAAGCAGAATCTGCCCTTTCCACAAATCCCAGGTGATGTGATGCACATGGAAATCCGAAAAGCACTGCTCTAGGGCGGTCTTAGTTAATTGGTATGTTTTCCTATGAGCAGTCCTTTGGGTTATCTCAATGCTGTCCCAGGACTTACTGATTCACACCCTCAGGCCCTTGCTCCTCACACTATCCTCATCATAAAAATCAGCCTGGAGTGTGTAGTTCTGGGCTGCTTTTAGCAGGTTGAGGATCTTCTCATTTAGCAGGTTGAGGATTAGCTCAAGAATCTGTATTTCATTATGTACCGCAAGTGATTCTTAGGCTCAAACACCCTTGAGTAACACCCTCCCAGTTTTCCTCTGGGTGGCCCCAAATTCCACAGGATCAGATGCAGTATTGATAAAACAAAGATTCCTGGGACTCTTTTAAGCATGTTAAAGAAACAAAATACTTAACCCCAAAACAGAGATCATCAACAACCTTGTCCTACCTATCCTAATAAAATTGTCCAGACCAGTGTCCATCCTACTGTCTTTAGGATAATGCCAGGAGTTTTATGTTTAAAACTGAATCAAACAAGGGAATGAGTGAGAATCTTCAGGAATCCTGAAGGCAGAGGCTGTTTGTTCTGCTTTTATGCCGGTGCTGTTTGCATAGGAGATAATTTATTATTGTCTTCTAGCTACGCAGGGAGTCATGTGCTGTGGTGGCTCTTATGTTGCTGACAAGCTGGGCTGGCCCTGAATAAACAGCACTTCATCATCAACACAACCCAACTGTAGATACAGGTCGGCATTTCATTCCCCCCATTTGCCATCTACCTGATAAATTACTGTTTTAGTTACGTGTATACAAATACTATTTGTTAATCTGCTCGAATGTCTCCAAAATGCTTCCCCCACCTTAAGTTAAAATTATCTACATTTATATGTATGCATAGCCCACTCAATTTTACCAAAGATTTAGAATACGAAGGGATCCTCCTTTAATTTACCATCCCCACCCCAATGCAGCCTTCCACATTTCAAATATGACCCAAGCCGGAGATGGCTGCATGGAATTTAGGAAGTTCCTTTACTAATTATTACAGCTGGGAACTGACAGGCAGAAATCCAGGCTATTCCCATCAGTTAGGAAGCATGGAATCGATCATTAAACATCTTAGAGGTCATGAGTCCTTTTGCCGTAGTAACTCAGTTTTGGAATGAGTAGGGAGGCCCAGAAGTGGGAGAAAAAGGCTTTCTTATTTCCCGGCCAAAAGCTAAGGTGTAGATCTCAAGGGCCCTTAAAAGAGGTTGGTGATCACAGTGACAAAGAGCAAGGAACAGAAATGATATAGCTCTACTTTAACCAATACAACAACTGAGAGAGTGACAGTGATATGTCCAATAGATTTACTGTAATTGTGGTTGAAAGTGTGTGAACAAATGCAGTGGAATTCCTATTCTCTCCTATTTAGTTCTCATTCCATTGCTCTGAAAAATTTAATCTTTATGCCAAATGCTGGTAGATTTAGTGCATCACTTGAAATAAAAGTGACCTAGTAATGTCTTATGAATATATGAGTACTTAAATGTGAATAGTCCTTGAGAGAGAAAAACCCACTCTTCTTACATTGTTTATTCATGGGTGGGCAAAAGTAGGGATACAACTGTGAGTACGTGAAACAGAGTTTATTCTTGTATTATTACTTATTTATTGTTTGCTGAAGCCCTCCTGCTAGGTTTCCACTCCCATCATTTTACTCAAGCTGCTGTTCTTTAAAGTTCCAAATCCAAATCACTCTCCTGTTCTTACTCTATTTGACTTTTCCAAAGAATTCCATGAGGTTGACTCTCCCTCCTTCTTGAAACACTTAATTCCTTCACTTTCCTGACATCACATTCTCCTTGTTTTCCTACCATCTCATTGGCTGCTCCTCAGTCACCTTTGCTGGTTTCTTTTTCTCAGCCAACCTCCAAATGTTTTCTATCCAGGTTTTGTTTCCAACCTTCTTTATTTACACATTCTCCCTGGCGATTTACCCAGTCACATGGCATTCAAACCATCTATCTGCCAGTGACAACCAAATCGACATCACCTGAACGCTAACCTTGCCTAGCCATGTGACATTTCCTTGTAAATGTCTAATAAGCATTTCAAACACAATACAACCTACCTCTGCCCCAGGTTCCTCCATATCACAAATGGCACCACCATCTATCAGTTACTCAAGCCAAATTCATAGGAATTATTCTTGATTCTTTCCTCATTCTTCATGCATCAGCAAATCCTGGTAACTTCACTTCTGAAACATAGCCCAAGTCCAAACATTCCTTCCCTTTTCTCCATCTCTATTACTGTCATAGCCACAGTCACCATCATCTCTTGCCTGGACTGTGGTGGCAGATCCCCAACTGGCCTTCCTGAAACTGCTCTTGTCTCCTTAATGTCAGTTCTCCACATAGCACCAAGAGAGAGCTTTTAAAAATGTAAATAGACTCATGACACTCTTCTGCTTAAAACCCAATCAAAAGTTTCTCAATGTAATTATTATTATTTCTATTGTAATTTTATTTTTTTTCAATTACAGTTGACATTCAATATTATATTAGTTTTAGGTCTAAAACATAGTGGTTAGACATTTAAATATTTTATTAAGTGATCCCCCTGATAAGTCTAGTACACACTTGGCAGCATACATAGTTATTACAATATTATTGACTATATTCCCTGTGCTGTACTTTTCATCCCTGTGATTACTTTGTAACTACCAATTTGTACTTCTTACTACCTTCACCTTTTTCACCCAGACCACAATTCCCCTCCCATCTGGCAACCAGCAGTTTGTTCTCTGTATCTATGAGTCTGTTTCTATTTTGCTTGTTCATTTATTTTTTATTTTTATTTTTTTAGATTGCACATATAAGTGAATCATATAGTATTTGTCTTTCTCTGTGTGACTACTTTTTTTTTAACTGGAAGGAGAAAGATTTGATGTCCTTCAGATGATATAATCTTAGATATCAAGATATAATTTTAATTATCAAGGAGAAAAAGTAGACATAGCAAATAGAAAAATAGTTGTAGAAAACAAAAGACAATTCAGAGTTGAAATACAAATGGCCAATAAATATCTGATAATTAAATAAATACTTTGATAATAAAATATTCCATCTTCTTTTTCCTATTATTGGAAAACATTTCTAAATGGGCATTCTCATACAATGTTGGAAATATATTCTAAATAAATAATCAGATATACACAAAAAAGATTTGTGGAAAATGCTAGTCACTGAATTATTACTTTAGTAACTGAAAGGGCGAGGGCTATGCCCTCCATCTTGCCCCGTACCCTCCATGTTGGGGCAGCCGCCATGTGCTCAGGAGAGTACCTTCTTCCCGGAAGCCCAGGCCCCTGCTGGCCACGCCCGGGATTTCTTTAAACTAACCAATGACAATCAAGGGACGTGCGCGCCATAGAGATGACCACATCCTGTGTAAGAAGACCTGACTGGCGCCTGGCCAATCGGCAGGGCCCACAGTCAGCTCCCCTCCCCTCACTCCACCCCCTATTAAAACCCTGTTTCTCTCACGGCAGTTTCACACTGCTTCTGGTCTCTGCCTCGGCCAGGAGGCAGAGTCGAGCTAGCTAGCTCAATAAAGGACCCTCTGCTTTTGCATCGGACTGGCTGGCTCCCTGGTGTGGTTTTCTTGGGGATCTTGAAATCTGGGCACAACAGTAACTATAGTAATAACCTAACTATCCAACAATAGAGAAATGATTAAACAAACTATGGAAAATTCACACAAAATAATATTATGCTGCTATTAAAAATCATGCTATCAAAGAATACTTAATGCCACAGAAAACACTCATGACAGTGTTAAGTGAAAAATAATTTCTATAATTATGTAAAATAGAATGTCATTTTTGTATGTCTTTGAATAATATGCAGTGAAACCTAATGTCCAATGGATATTAAGATACTTTGATATTAAAGTTGTCAGAATATAGTCAAAGTGGTCATCTAAATCTGATTGTGTCTCTCCATTATTGTAGGACACTCTCTCCAAGGTTTCTAGTAAAGGCTCTGGAGCCGGCTGAACCCCAGAGTTAACCCTGGGCTCTGCGTTTGCTAGCTGGACAACTTAAGTGAGTTATTCATCTCCCTGAGCCTTGATTTTCCTCATCTCTAAAACCCCACCTCATAGGACTGTTGAAAGAATTAAGAACATATATCAAGAAGCCAGCCTAGTACCTGGCATAGAGTAGACAATACACATTAGATCTCTTTTCTTTCCTAATTCTTAAGCTATCAAAAGATCATTCTGAGGATTCAAGGGATTAAACTGATTCGTAAAAAGTATTTTACAATTTCTTGGTATGGGAACTGGCGTTTCATATTACAATTTCTTGCCTTATATCCTCTATAATGCAAGTCAACTTTCAAATAATAATCACATTTAAAAGTGATTCATATGCAAAATTCCTAGATGTGAGAGGATAGAGGAAGTTACAAAGAGGTAAACATGAAGCCATGCCATTTAAAAAATGGTGTAGGATACAGATACTCTGGGTGAGGCAGTGTTTATCTCAATAGATTCTTCATTCTTATTCCAAGTGAGACTCAGTGAATGAGCTTTCATTTTTCACTACACATGCAACAGCTTTTAAAGCATCAAAAAATGTGTAGTGATTTTCCTTTCGGCTAAATCACAGTGATTGAGCCTTTTTCATCATTTCCACAGTTTCACCTCCAAGTGTTATATGACCTTCAGTGGATTTTACCCCTGATGCTAATACTTTCTTTCCATTTAGGTCCAGCATTCTGGGCTGCATGCGTAATCCAAAACAGCTGTCTCTCTTACAAACTACAGATGAAACATATTGAGTAAGACTTCTATTAAATGAAACAAATTATTTTCTAATGTCATAGACAAGCTATTCCCAGATTGATTATATCTGAATCTTTTTTCTTCTTGCAGGAAATGGAAAAATCAAGTGAGCAGGTATCTGTAGGTAGGATGCCTCTAGATAAAAATCATTACCAAGATTAAAACAAAAGCTTGTACAGCTTCACTTTTGAGACTTGTGAGTCTCAGAAACACAGTTTGACAGTCCATAACTACCTTGTAAGCACAGTGGGCCAGTGGGGATTGCTGAGTTACTGAAATTTAAGAGGATAGTTTGACATTTATATTTTGCATGGATTTATTCTAGACCGAAGACTATTTTTTAATCAAGATATAAGAAAAATGCTGAGGTATGTATGCAAATGTTCTCACTGAAAGCTTTATGATTTATGCTACCAAAATTCCATTATGATGTTTAAAATATTCAGCAATAATAGTCTGATAATTTTGACAGGAAAATGATTTATGAGAACACAAAATGCATAAATTAAGAGATTTTATTTATTCTGTTTTTTTATACACCCTTTAATTGGTAAGCAAAGATATTTCCCATGTTTTTACCAGATGTCATTTTTAAAAAACCCTATTGTTCTTATTTTCATAAGCTAGTCAAGGCATTTTAGTAGTATAAACTCCACTGGGTTTATTAAAACTGTATTAGACATCATATTTTGAAAATACAATGAGACAGTGTATGTTCTCATTTTTAGAGATAAAGAAAAAGCCGTTTTGTGAAAGAATTTGTTAGAATTAAAAATATTACAATATATAAATAAATGTTACAATATATACATATCAATAGAATTCTCATTTAAAGCAATAGTACATCGCCTAACATAATTAAGCACTGATTCTACATAAAGCACTCTGTTAAATGCTTCGCATCATCTCATTTAAGTTTTAAGATGACCCAATGGAATAGGTAATATTATCTTTTTTTTTTTGCATTGAGAAAATGGAGGCTTTTGGAGGTTAAATAATTGATTTCACACAGCTCATATGTGTGAAAAACAGGACTTGAACCCAGGTTAGTTTGACTTCAGAGCCCATGTTCTAACCTCTATGTTATTCTTGAATGGGAACATTTTCATCACCAAAGATACTACTAATTTCATTTTTAATTTAATAAAAAGTTATGTGCTACTTACTTCATATACTTCTGTTTAGTATTTTGATTCTCCCTAGTCACTATACACAAGCAAGCCACATCCTTGCTTTTAACAAATGCTAATAATATGTGTTGCTTAAATTTTTAATGATCCAATATTATCATGCTTTAAGATCAATTTCTACTTTTTCGTCTACTCTATAAAATATAAATGTAGGCTGATCATTAACTTATATGTGTATAAACCTAAAATTAAAAACTTGTCCAAGGAAACCACTATAACAAATAATGCTGTGATATTCTTGCAGTAATATGTACTTTAAAAGGTTGAACATGTATTTACACAACCACACACACACATAAAAAAAAAAAGCAGGAGAACTGGCATAATTCCTAGTTACCCAGAATTATTTTCATGTACCATAATTTTTCTTGCTCTAATAGCTTAGACATACACAATGGAAAAATCCAACTTAGTCATTCAGTATGTAAAAATCTCATCATCTACGGATGCTTCCAACATTACTTTTCTTTTTCAAAAGCCCCCCAAAAAACAGGAATTAGGATTGCAGGAAGCAGGCAGGAAGACAAAAAAGGCAATTGTTTTCCCTGAGAGTGGGCATTTTAATAGAAAAAGCCTACTGTATCACCATCATTTCAGGCAAAGTCTTCTTGTACAGGCACAACTATCGAAGACAAAATTAAGTATAAACCTGCAGATGCTTCAATTTAGGTCAAGCATGTCATAAGCATTAGAGGAGAAACCAAGAGTCTTTTAGGCAATCACCTTTGTAAGGTCATCATTTGGGTTCTGAAATTCAAGAATAGAACGGGAGAGCACATGTTTACGTAAATCCGAATGTCACAGTTTTCAGGTCAATATCTATTACCTCCTATAACCATATCATTAATAAAGAGAGCGAGACAGAGGAAGAGTGCATTGGGAGATAATTCATCTGAAAGCACAGGCTTGAGTTAAGGACTTCTTGAAATGAAGTGGGCTGGTTTCAGGTCAACCTGAAATCAAGTGTGGTGAAGTCCTGCCTCAGCCTCATTAACTGTGTCATTGAGAACCAATGTTACAGGGAGTTGCCCTGGAAAAAGGCTCCTACGAGAGAGGTCCTAAGCAGGCTCTCACACTAGTTAACAGCAGATTGAATTCGTGCATGTGGGGAGGCACACAACCAATTAGAAGCAAATAAGTCATCATCTCATTAACTAGCTCAGACTAATTTAGGGACAGACCTTGACCTTCAAAGCTTTTCCATACTATATGGATTTAAGGACTCAGTGACAAAAAGGCCAGACCGTTGTTCACCTAAGGGCCCCTTTTGTGTTCATGTATGTTTATAAGGATTCCTACATGGAAATGAATAATTTAGGACCCACCCATAATGGGAAATCCTCTCATTAGGCATGCTGTATTTTTGTTGTTTTGTTTTGTTTGTTAATACTCAGCTGAGGATATTTTTCCATTGATTTTTAGAGAAAGGGGAAGTGAGAGGGAGAGACAGAGAGAGAAACATCCATGTGAGAGAGACACATCGATTGGTTGCCTCCTGCACACATCCCGACCAGGGCCGGGGAACCTGCAACCGAGGTGCCTGCCCTTGCCCAGAATCAAACCTGAAACCCTTCAGTCCATGGGCAATGCTCTATCCACTGAGCCAAATCAGCTAAGGCAGGCATGCTGTATTTTTCAAGTGGTAAAACCTGGATAACACTCTAGCTATCAAATAATAATAATAAATGATTTCCATAATTGTGTATAGATGTTTTAAAAAATCCCTATTGACTTTTTTTGAGCCATGAGCCTGAACACTTATGGCTTTATTTATTTTCCTTTGTAAAAATAAATCATCTAGTTTGAACAATATTTCAAGAAAGCAGGAGACCTTCCTTCCTCTGGGGGTGCCCCTTTCTGATTGATGGAAACCACCAGCCACGTCTCCGGAGTGCTTTGCTGTACGTGTACACACACACACTTCCGATGTCTCTAAGCTGTGTCAATATTAACCTGACCAAATGACGATCACACTGTCTCTTTTGTTCCTCACGCTTCTCACATGGGGAGCACAATATGGCTCTTGTCAGAGGTGCTTCATCATTTTGGCTCAAGGAAACTGCCAGTACAGTTTGGGATTCGTTCTTCATGGGCAGATATCCTGATGGGTCTAATGAAGCCTTTCTGCTGACAACTCATTTGCTAAAAATACCCCACCATCACCAAGCTTAAGTGGGGAGTACGGTTGTGTCCCCTTTGCTATCAACTCAAGAAAAGTCATTTTTTTTGAAGTCTAAAAAAAAAAAATCTATATATCAAGGCACACACTATTTATCAAGAACACCACTCCTATGTGTGTTCTTGCTAGTTTCCATGTGCTCCCTGATAAACTTTATGACATTCTTAAATTGGAATATAATAGGGTAAACACCAATCTCAGAGCTCACACGCAGAGCCAACAGCCTGTGTGTGCCATTTGTTGCAATCTACGCTAATTACCAGAAACCCCCTCCTGAAAACAGATACACTCTGGGGTCTGTGGTTTTATTTTCCTTTGATGAAGCCTGTGTGTGGGGAGCTGAAGGAATTCATTTTCAGGTAAGGACACTGTGTTGTCGTAACTCTCTTGGTTGCAAGTCACAAGACCGTGAACTCAAACTGGCATAAGAGGGAGTCAGAAGGATCTGGGAGCATTCTCGAAGAAGCAAAGGAAGTGTTGGGGGACAGGCTGGGAGGAGGGCGGTTGCCAGGGCTGTGCTGGCCACCTGCTTCTCCATCCCCTTCCTGGCTTCCTTCTCCTCTCCTGCAGCCAAGTAGTGTTCTCCATGTGGTGGGAACATGGGCGGCCGCAGTTCCATTGTAGACTTTTCCATTTTAGTCACGGCCCACTCCCTCTTGGTCTTGAGTTTGAAAACCCTGGAGAAGGAATTCTGCACCAAGAAACTGAGGTAGATTGGGAGGACTATAAAATACAGACATGGCGCATGTTATAACAAGAGTGATGCGTTAAGAGTCACTTCCTAGCGGAGGGGTGCGGAGCAGATAAACCCATAGGTATCAGCACAAAGCACTAACATGTACACATCCACGTACAAACACACATGCACATGTACATACATGGTCTAAAACCTCTTACACACACTTCAAATAATTTCCCAAATTCCCATTGTATTTCCAGCCCAGAAAGCCCAGTCATAGGAAGAGACGTGATGCTTGGAAGGATAACCTCAGGGAAGTAATTTGGTTAACGTTCATTTGAATGGAAATTTGCACCTAATGAAGAAGGCTTTCTAAAGAGGAATGACAAAATCTATGAAAGTACTAAGCTTGTAAAATGAAAATTATGCTTTAATCAATCAAAAACATAGAGTCATCTAATCAATCTAGGAAAACAAGGCCAAGTCTTCTTAATCTGTATTCTTTCAGGTCAATCGAGGGATTCTCTTTCTGGCCCCTGAGTCTTCAGATGCTCAAATCTCTTACCACAACTGTCAAATTTTCATTGCCATTTGTACCCTGCTATGAGGCATTCAAATGCTTTAAATACAAATTAGAAATGATCTATAGATCCTTCCAACAAGGGAGCGTACTTGAGCTAACTCTGATAGAACAGGAGTTGTGTATATAAATATTTTATACAAGAGTTATTTATAAAAAGGCGTCAAGCAGGCTAAATACAGAAAAACAGTTGGAATTCATGACAGGTTAAAAAGAAATAACTTTAGAGCAGAGCTTCTCAACCTCAGTGCTATTGACAATTGGGCCGGGTAATTCTCTACTGTGGGGGCTCTGCTGTGCATTGTAGGATGTGTAGCAGCATCCATGGCCTCTACCCACTCGGTGCCAATAGCAAACTCCTTCCCCTAGTTGTGAAAATCAAATATGTCTCCAGATATTGTCAAATGTCTTCTGAGGGGCAAAGATGCCCTAATGAAGAACCACTGCTTTAGAGAATAATAGTAGGAGATGCTTGTAAACTTAAAAAAAAATCATATCACTGTCAACATTTTTCAAAACATGGCATAAAGCAAGACACATCATTAATTCTGTCTGGTTTAAGAGGTAGGAGAACTAAAAAATAAAATCATGAATGGGAAGCATTTATGTAAGCACTTAGTACCAAATGGCCAAATATTTCCTTTTTCTAAGCTGGTAAAAAACATTTAACATTTCCATCAATTATTTTGTAGTTTATAGTGGTATGCTTATAAAATAAACAGCATTTTTATTACCTTACACAAAGAAAAAAGTAGAATTATGTAAAAGAAAGAGGCAGGATTTTACTAAAACATCTACTCCCTGTTTCAGGAAAATGAGATTTTCCTAGGTATTTTCCAGAGCTTTGTCAGTCTAAAAAAATTGTATCAATCCAGGTTAGTTATAAATAAACTAGAGGCCTGATGCATGAAATTCATGCAAGAGTAGGCTTTCCTTCCCTCTGCTGCCTGCACCGGCTTCCCTCTGGCCGCCAGCACCAGGGACCCAGGCTTCCCTCGCAGCCCCGGCTTTATCTGGAAGGTCATCCGGAAGGATATCCGGTCTAATTAGCATATTGTGCTTTTATTATTATAGATAGGGCATTTTAAAACACAAAACTTTATATTTGGGATTCCTCAAAATGACACGCATACTTTAACTCCATTATGGTAACCCTAAAATAGGGCAGCTATATGAGTGCAATGCAACATGCCTGGGGCATTGCAAGTGTTCAATGAATGGCTAGCATCCTTGTCTGATAATAGGGTACATGGAAAAATTCAAAATCCATTTTTGCCCTAGCCGGTTGGCTCAGTGGTTGGAGCAGTCCTAGGACTGAGGGTCCCAGGTTAGATTCTGGTCAAGGGCACATACCTTGAAGGCTCAATGCCCCAGCCCCAGTTGGGGAGCGTGAGGGAGGCAATCAACTGATGTGTCTGTTTCATATCAATGTTTCTCTCTCTGCCTCTCCCCCTTCTCTCTAAAAATCAATGGAAAAATGTCCTTGGATGAGGATTAACAACAACAACAAAAATGTCCATTTCTGAGCTTGAATTATCTGAATCTGTATGTCTGCTTCTCCAGTTCTCAACCCTGGTTGTACCTTAGGAATAAAAACTATATATATACTTACCAAGGAATAAAAACTACATATATATATTGCATGAAATTGCAATATATTCGTGCAATAGGCCTTCCTTTCCCCTGGCTGCTGGCACCAGTTTTCCTCCGGAACCTGGGACCCAGGCCTTCGCTCCAGCTGAAGCTGCCTTCAAGCCTTCACTGCCCCGCCCTGCCGCCCTGGGTCGGGTCACACACACACACACACACACACACACACACACGGGACGTCCGTGGCCCTGGGTCGCCATAGCGGGCCCGGATGGTGGCAGGACAGGCGGGATGGTGCTGTCCCGCCCTGCCTGAAGTTTGCAAATTAGCCGCCATCTTTGTTGGTGGTTAATTTGCATATCCCACTGATTAGCCAATGGGAGGCATAGCGAAGGTATGGTCAATTACCCTTTTTGTCTTTTATTAGATAGGATATATATATATATATATACAAATACTCGGACCCCACCCCATGAAATTTCAATTTATCTGGCTTACGGATGGAGCCTGGGCAGCATATATATTTCAGAGATTCCAGCTATTATTCTAATGTGCAGCTAAGGTGGAAAACAGTGGTCATATTGATATAATAAACATTTTCAAATCATGCTGTGTAGACACAGTTTCTACATCAGTGCTTCTTGTTTCCATTCGTTAATCATTGAGTGAACTTTCATAGTCCCTGGGGAAAACCCAATTCCAAAAATATATGTTCACATCTTTTTTTTTTTTTTTTAAAGTAGCCATAACTGCCTGCAAATGAGCAATACTAAAAGGAAGTACTTAAAAGCATGGGTTTAAAATCTGATAGCCCAGGATTCAAATCCTAGCCCTACACCCTGTTATCTCTGCACCTTTAGGCAAGTTACCTGATCGTGCTAAGCTTCCGTTCCTTCATCTGGGAAATGAGGACATTACCTACTTTATAAAATGAGATCATCTATAAAACGCTTAGTCCAGCTCTCTCAGAGTCAGCTCCCCGATACACCGCAGCTCCCCGTGACAGCAGCCACAGCACCAACAGCTACAACTTTGCTAACAGTACACTTCTCTGTCAACTACTGGATCATTAGAAAGTATCCATCCTTAGATGCAGTTTAGAGATCATCTTTTTTTACCTTAGGTAGGTTAGAAAAAGTCCTTTTCTATCTAAGATTCTTTTGTTGCAGCCCATTGTTTCAATAATTAAGCTCTAACATTTCTGATTGAAGGAGCCGCCAGGTTTAGAGAAAGTGCCTTACAAATTAGCCAGACAGTGTAACGACTTTGATTAAGTGGAGAAACAAGATCTTCTTCACGTTGTGCTGTTGTTCACGTTGTGCTGTTACTGCGTGGTCACAGCAAGTCAATGGGCCTCAAACCTTAGCTGCATCTGATTCACCTGGGGCTTCTGGAAACATACCTGGGCCCACTCGCAGGGTTTCTGAGTCAGCAGGTCTGGGGCCAGCCGGGAATTGTAATGGCTCTAGCAAGCTCCCAGGTGGCACTGATATTGCCCTAATTTGAGAGCATGTTTCACTGAGAGTATGCTTCGTGTTATTTCATTGAATCTTTCCAAAGCATTCATCTTAGAAATAACCATCCTAATTCCTATCTCATCCATGTGTTCTTTAAATAGTGTTAACTAGCACAACTGGTATAAACAGGTTTGGGAGGAAACAGAGCTGGTTCTTGGTAAACACTGAATTCAATTAAAGGGTACACATGGCCTTGTGAATTCTAGAACATTTGCAGAGAGCTGGGAACATTCACCTGGGGTTATCAGTCAGGACATGCCGGAAGCCGGTCCATCCTTGCTGCTTGACACAGTCGCTGCAGGAAAGAAACATCTGCACAGCATATGTTTCAAGGGACCTGGTGTATATAGCATACTGTTCTTAATATGTTTGCTCCCCTTAGCGGAATGTGTTTTAACCAAGGTCACTTCTCCGAGAAAGGTTGTTTCCCCAGGTGGGGATTTTTCCCTGAAGTTAGGGAGGGGATAAAACCCCTTAACTAAGTGCCAGGCGGGTAGTTAATCACTTTAACTACGAACAATCACCCTTAAGCTACATAATCTTTACTCCCTGGAATGGAGATAAGAAACGCCCTAACCTTTGGAATAGAAATTGACAGGATTAAAATCAACTGGTATAAATACAGATGTAACAAGACAATAAAAAACAGAACCTGGCGACCGAACCTGGCTGGAGAACCTAGAGAACGTGGCAAGAGAACCCAGACAGAACCTAGCTAGAGAACCTAGACAGAACTTGGCTGGAGATCCTACACAGAACCTGGCTGGAGATCCTGGATAGAACCAGGCGAGAGAACCCAACCATGCTGATCAACTGAACGCTGTCTTCGTGTCATTCCTTCTTCGCCGACTCCGTCCACACCTTTGGGAACCCCTGGACCTGCTGGGGCTGGACCCCAACAAGGGCATGTTACAAAGCAGAACGGAAAATGTGTCTAGTTCAGCAAACCATTAGTTAAGGAAAGGCTAAGAGAGCTTCTACTGTTAGAGGCAAGGTGTATAGCTCTCCCTCTTCACCCCACAAAAAAATAAGGATTTTTGAGTCAGAAGCTATATTAACCCAGAACCTCTCAAACTTTAATACACACCACCTGGGAATCTTATTAACATGCAGATTCTGATTTAGTAGGTCTGGGATGGGGCCTGGAATTTTGCATTTCTCTTGTTTATTTTTTTATTGATTGATTGATTTGAGAGAGAGAGGAAGGGGGAGAGAAACTTAACATTGTCTTTCTCTTTACCACTTCTCATTCTAATATTGTAATCTAAAGAGAAAATATCAGAAATCAAATTTGGATAAAAAATTACTTTGCAGCATCACGGCTTAGTAGAGTGTGGGTGTTTGAAAACTTTTTAGAGAGAATTTCTCTATGCATTATTTTTCAGAAATAATATATATACCATGGTCATAGGCATTCAGGAGATTTAGTGTTGGTCTGTAAATAAAACATATACATAATGCAAGCAAAATTAGGCAAAAAGGTTACATGCTGTGCCTTATGCTGAAGATAATTTCCGGTCTGGGAACCTACTAGTAAAAGAAAGAGAAGTTCTGGTGTTAACCCCTTGAAGGACAACAAAATATACCAGAAGTTGCTAAATAATTTATGAGTGCCTTCCTCCTTGTGCTTTGCAGTATTCCAGCATCTGAACATGGCAGCAGAGGAGGTCAAAATACAGGGGTGGGCAAAAGTAGGTTTATAGTTGTGAGTATGCAAAACACAAAGTGTATTCTTATATTATTATTTATTAATTATTGTATTATTTTCCATATGAAAAACTGTAAACCTACTTTCCCCCACCCCTGTATAAGCAATTAAAGTATCACCTAGTGCCCCAGTAGAGGTTCTGAGACCTTATAAGCCTTCATACCCTCCTACCCACCCAGAAAAGGTCACCCGTGTGACATAGCATTCATTGTGCTTTAGGGAAAGGTATGCAGCAGGAAGGAGAGAGACTATTTCCAGTCTCACAAAGTTTGGCTGTCATCAGTACCAGCCTCGGTCTTTTCATGGGTAGCTAGCTGTTTCCTTGCTTGAGATAAAACTAAGACATATGCTCATTTGTGGGCTTACGGTAAATAGAAGCACAAGGGCATACCTTGTGCCTTCTCTCCCTTATTTAAAGGTAAGAGTCTATAAGTAAACTGCCAGGTTGATGAGTCTAGGAATTATCAAGTTTTGGCAGTTGGTTGCCTCCAGCCCCATCCTTTCTTGAAAGGGACACAGATGATCCCTTAAACCAAGCTCAATATTGAATCACGGGCAGTGCTTGACTTTACTGCTAACATCAGGGAGAGCAGCCATCTACATAAACTGCTGTAGGGCAACCTGTAAGGGTGTAGAGTGCAAGACCATATAAAAATATTATAGGTCCCATAGTCAGAAAACTCTCCAGGAGCTTTCTACTTTAGCAACATTGCCTCAGGTACAAATTTCCATGCAATAATTCATACTCTACCAAATAAATCCCAGGCAAACAAAGTAATGCAAAAACACATTTCCTGCTGTCAAGAAAATTTCTAGCAAAATTAATCAACCATTCATCCATTCAGGCTCTTTGCATACCCTTTTGTCAAAGAGGGAATACTAAGAGATTTCTTTTCTCTTCCACACACTCATTTCAATGAATTGAAGAATCCATCAAGCTTGAGTTGATTTATTGAACTGTCTCTTTGCTCAGCAGTACAACTACAGCAAATGAACTGGTAACTTCTCCTAAAACCAGCAGTTATTTGATTCAACAATATCTGATTTATTTAACTCTTTATAATTCCAGATTTAACTTATTTTTTTTTAATCTCAAAACATACTGATTTTCAGTCTATTTGTAAACAGCAAAATTTTTTGGATAAAACATTGCACGTTTGCATGTATTGATTAGCATTCTGCTAGTACTAATAAAAGCATATAGATATTAAGACTTCTTCCTTTACAAGACTTTAAAAGCACATTAATATTAGGTAATTTATAAAAAAGAATTTCTTTAAAGATCTACAGCTTTCTCTAATGTAAACTCTTTATTCTGGTGATTAATGTTCAACATTAAATTGGATGACCAGTCACTTGGGTTCAAAGCCTAAAGACACATAGATTTATCATTTTTTGTATTTATTTTAATCATTCTACCAGGTGAGGAGAATCACTACGAGGAGATATTTAAGGCATAACATCAGAGAGAAACCAAGCCAATTGTTTGAACATGGGTTTTCTCACCAAACCTCATTCACTGATCCCCACGGAGCCCATTTATCACAAACCAGCTTTGCATTTTTCTTTGTAAAGATATACGACCTTTGCCTATTAGATTTCATTAACAGGGCACCATACAAGGCTCCTTTGCACATGGTGAGAGAGAAAGCTCAACATCCTCGCCTGAAGGATTCGCGGGAACAAGCTCATCTTCAATCTTTGTCCCTGGGAGGCACTTTTAACACCTGCCAACCACAGCACTATCATCAGAAAAACATTTAGAGATTTATCTTCGGGCTGGTAATTATAAGAGATAATTTGTTTGGAGTATGGATAAAGTTGGTCTAGCATAAACAAACTAGAGGCTCAAATTACATGACGAACATCATTAACTATTGATTTAACCACTGCGCGTCTGCAAGCTCACTGACGCTCTGAAGATGGCAGGGTCCTATGCGACAACTTTGGCCTAAAAATTCACAGGAATAGAGGAATGCCTTTCAGGGTGTGCTTAGAGTCATCTGGCTTTCATCATTTCCTTTTGGGGACCCAACTCTAGGTAGCCTCTGTCTAGAACTCTGAACATTGAGGATTGCAGATGATCATATTTTAGAATTCAAGAGACTTTGCGTTGAGAAGGTATTTTTAGAAGGATGAAGTCAGTCATCATGTGTCATAGAGCACTTATTACCTTTCACAGCCCTTTACATATATTAGCTCCTCAGAGCCTCACAATCACCCCATGAAATGGGTAAAGCTTGCGTTTGAGCTCATTTTATAAGTGAGGAAACTGTGATAAAGAGGAGCTAAGGGCTCAAGGACCATGACCAAACTACATTGTGAGTGGATAATAAAAGGATATTTCATTCAAAGTGCCTCGAGAAACCAAGAGCAAAGTCATCCACCTCTGCCTTTAAGAAGATACTTGTAGACAGAGAGCTAAAATATAAGTTGGTATGAAACCCATTTTTTTCACAGAACACCAACGGTGCAGAAATGAAACGGGGACTGAGGGAGTAAGAGAAAAATCTCGTGGACATATATACATAAGATGTGAGAATACATGCTGGAATTCCTAGGGGATACCAACTCTATCCAACACAGCTCTGTCTTTGTGTATCTCACTGTGAAGAGTTATAGCCTCAAGCTCTCAATTTAAAGCAATATCTATATACTCAGTTAAATACTCAATAAATGATAGTACTAATATTCTTTGATGCCATCATTAATAATGGTAACAAAAAGCTCCACCCAGCCTTTCCCAAATATAGGTCTATAATTTCTTACCAGAAATCCCTGGGGCCAAGGATATATAGGGTGCCCCCCAAAAATGTATACACTCACTTTGAATAATTATAAAGGCAGAGTTTATTAAAATACATTTCATTTTCAAAATTGAGCTATCAGCTGTTAAAGTGTATATACATTTTTGGGGGGACACCTGTATTTTGCAATTCGGGATTGGTTTTATCTGAGAAAGGTAATATGGTACATATAATGAATATTATGCTAGGACAGGCCCCTAACACACACAAATATTTATGCAACAAAATGTATATAGTGGGATAAAGACTTATAAATATCAGGTCAGAGTGGCTGTCAAAGATTTTCAGAAATCCTAGAGTTTTTTAGAGCTTTTTGGATTTCAGAATTACAGATGAGGGATTGTAGATCTGAACTAATTCTCAATAGAATGTTAAATATTGAATATGCATTGCTCAATGAGCAGAGATCATTTCCAATTATATGCTGAGATAAATTTAGGATTAGGCATTGAAAGGTCATCTGGTTGACCAAAAATGTGAGTCAATTCAAAGAACAAAGCCAAAGAACATTAAAGAAAAATCTCATTAATATAAACTTTACTAATTAATTCAAACAGTAGACTGTTCAAAATTTACATTTGTTTTCTCAATGAAAACACTTTGTGGTTCCCAAATGCTGCAAGAGAAATGTTTTACTTGCTTAACAATAATATTTTTTAATCTTTATATTTAATTAACATTTTATAATTAAAATTAAAGAAATTATATTTTATTAGAAATCTCTCTTAACTGGTGATTAAAGTAGATACTCAAATTTCTTCTAGCTATCAGGTATCTGTTAGTTGATTCAAGTTTTTATGCTAGAAAACTTATGCTTATTTAAAAAATAATCCCTAATCCAGAGCTCACTTACTATATTGGCTTTTCCTACATTTTTCTAAATCAGTGAGGTTTGAACTCCATACAAAATGAATCCCTTCCTAGTGCTTAGACCACATTAAGATTTTAAAGCAGATTTCTAGACAAGACTTAATGGCTCAAGTTACAGTCATAAAAATTTCAATTTCATATAGAATAAACCAGAAAATTCCATTTACGTATACTACATTTGTCAATCAGATACAAATATGGTCTATAGATGCACCGTAGCTGTGGGTAGTATTTATTTCTCCATCAGTTGAGTTTTTAGAACAGGTATGGTAATACTAACAGTATTAATTTTTAAATTTCATAAGACTGTTTTTCTTTATGTAATTCTTTTCTAAACTACAATATTATGGTGTGATCTCTCCTGATATCATCAGGATATATTTGGTATATCACAAAACAAGTGTCATGGGATAGGTGCCAGTTAACAGCACCAGCAATTGGTTCATGAACCAGAATACAGAGTCCGGAAAACATATATAGGAATTTAACGTTTGATAAGGGTGATATTTCAAACTCAATCGGAAATGAGTATTTTGACTAACAAATAGTGTTAACAAAATTGGTACACATCGGATAAATGATGAACTGGAAAAATGATCTGTAGAATTTATGACAAGCAAATCTGAATCCCTAACATACACAACCTTCCCAAAAACTCAATAAGGAAGAAGGCAAACAGCCCAATTGAAATAGGGGCAAAAGAAATAAACTTGCAATTGAGAGAAGAAAAAAAGTAAATGGTCAATGAACATATGAAAACGGTTCTACCTCACAAGTATTAAGGAAAAGGCAAATTAAACACAAATGAGACACCATTTTTACTATCAGATATCTAAAATTCTAAAGGGAGAAAAAAATCTAGAGCTGCTAAGGGCACAGGAAAATATAGCTGGTAAAAGTGTGGATTACAACAAAATTTTGAAAAATAATCTGACACTATTGAAAATAAATATACCTTATGAGTCAAACCATTTAAAAGTTTTGAGAAAGTATTCTATGAAATAAAAGGACTACTATGTAGGAATATATGCCTGAGGATAGTTAATGCAGCATTGTTTCATGGTGGCAGAAAGTTGGAAACAATTTGATTGTCCCTCTATGGCAGCGGTTCTCAACTGTGGGTTGTGACCCCTTTGGCGGTCGAATGACCCTTTCACAGGGGTTGCCTAAGACCATCCTGCATATCAGATATTTGCATTATGATGCATAAGAGTAGCAACATTACAGTTATGAAGTAGCAACGAAAATAATTTTATGGTTGGGTCACAACATGAGGAACTGTATTTAAAGGGCCAGAAGGTTGAGAAGCACTGCTCTATGGGGATAGTCTCTTCCCATAAAAGGACAGTCATGTTCCATCAAATACCATCCTATTTAATAAAAGGGTAATATGCAAATAGACTGAACAGCAGAACAACAGAACAAACAATCAAAGTGTAATATGCTAATGATATGCTAAGGCTGCTCAACTGTGCACTGGCCACCAGGGGGCAGACAGTCAACCGGTCGACCAGTCGCTATGACATGCACTGACCACCAGGGGGCAGATGCTCCAAAAGTAGGTTAGCTTGCTGCTGGGGTGCAGCCGATGGGGACTGAGTGAGATGGGCCGGACACACCCTGGAGCCCTCCCATGGTCCCTCCCCAGCCCAATTGTGCACCGGTGGGGTCCCTCAGCCTGGCCTGTGCCTTCTGGCAATCCAGGACCCCTCGGGGGGATGTTGGAGAGCTGGTTTCAGCCTGATCCCACAGGCCACTCCCCTTGGGAGGGTGCCCGGCGCAGGGCTCATGGCTGGTGAGTGCTGCTGTGGCAGCGCGAGTCTCTCTCGATAGGGGCTGATTGGGCACGAGCCTGCGGCAGGCACGGAGTCCAGGATGAGCGGGAGTGACAGGTAGGAGCTGCAGGCAGCATTGGACTGTGGGTTTTGCCCCGATCCCTGCAGGCCACCCAGAAGGACCCCACCTGTGCATGAATTCATACACCAGGCCTCTAGTCTATAATAATCTACAATAATAAAAGCATAATATGCTAATTAGACCAGACGTCCTTCTGGACAAAGTGCGGCGGCTGTGAGGGCCGAGGGCAGGCAGCCGCGGAGGCTGCTAGAACCAAGGGCAGGCAGTCGCAGCGGCTGGCAGCAGCAGCAGCAGCGGCAGCAGGGTGATGGGGCAGCACCTTCCCCTGATTGGCCAGTTACCTCCCACAGAGGGAGGCAGACTGCAGCTGAGTGGGCCTAAGCCATCAGTAGGACATCCCCTGAGGGCTCCCAAACTGTGAGAGGGGCAGGCTGGGCTGAGGGATCCCACCCCTTCCAGTGCACAAATTTACATTGCGCTGAGCCTCTAGTCTCTCTATATAAAAGGCTAATGTGCAAAGTGTCCCTGTGGTAGTTTGACCGAGAGACCACTTGCTATGACGTGCGCTGACCACCAGGGAGTGGCATGGAGTGAAGGAAGGCCCCAGCCCACAGCCAGCAGCTGGGGAAGGAAGGCCCAAAAGGCCGCCAGCAGCCGGGGAAGAAAGGCCCTGGCCAGCAGTTGGAAGGCCCTGATCAGCCCTGATCACTGACCAGGCCTAGGGACCCTACCTCTGCATGAATTTCATGCACCGGGCCTCTAGTTTGATATTAAAAGACAGAGTTAGATATAGATCTCTACCTGACATACTGTTAAGAGAAAAAAGTTCCAGAATAATGTAGATAGTATGATTCTATTGTTAACATCAATATAATTACATATTCCATACATATGTATATATACACACATATATATCCATATATATGTATATAAGTCTGTATGTGGTTGTGTAAACATTGCATTTGTTAACTTTAGTTACCTTGGGGAAAGGTAATTGAGGATGTAGGTGTGCAGGATAATTTACTTAGCATTTCTTTATAGGATTTCTACCATTTTTCTTAATAAAATAAGGATGTATATTTTTGTAGTTTAAAAAAATACAATAAAGGGAAAATGAGAGAATGATAAAAAGAACTATGAGTTTGTTTTTGTTTTATAATATAGAGTCCCGATCATATGCTCAAGTTTGTCTAAGTGCACTAATAAGCACTTGTGGTTCTGAGAGTTAACTGAGGCGCCTTCAGCAACTCATTTGTTAAACAGTCAGTTTCCTTCTGAACAAAATGCAAGTCATTATCTACCCAAACAAGAAAAAAACTCTGCAGATGTGTCTCCTATGCCAACTTCAGAGGCTGTGTTATTATATTAGTGTATCCAGTTGGCAAATATCCTTGTAAGATTTAAACTAGGCAAACCAAACATTCCAAGGTCAAAGCAATAAAGGGGTTGAAGTTAAAGCATTAGATGAGTGATTAGGGAACATTCCTTCCAGAATAAAGGGAGGGCCACAGAAGACTCCCATGAATGGGGAGATGCCTCACTGGTGATGGGCTAGACAGCAAGAGTGCAGGGACTTGGGGGATTACACAGATGAGGGTTTCGTCTCCTCCAAGACAGGGGCTATTCTCACCTCATTTCCAGGACTCTCCGTAGCTGCCCTTTGTTACCCCTCTGGCATACTCAACATCAGATCTAAGCAGCCTCCCTACCCGCCCCAGGCTTAATATGAACTTGCTGAGACTGCTAATCTGGTTTACAAAGGCATTTTGAGCACTGCCCTCTGAGTTCTGGCAATGTTCCTCACATGGTGGGTAATCTCTCTCTTCCCTTCCCTACCCACTCCTACCCCTACTATGAACCCCTGTTTGTTTAACCCTCCGTGGGAAAGAAGCCCTGACTCTTGAGTCCCATCCCAATGCAGCTTGTAGCTCTCTCCAGCATTCACCAAGGCCTCGCATCTGCCAGGGCTCCATACCGCTCTTTCTGGACCTTGTTTGTAGAGAGCAGATCAAAGGACGCTGCCTACCACTCCATGCTTTAATGAGCCTTTTTAGTTGGCTGCTCCCAGCTGGTCTGCTTCACCTGCAAGGGGCTGTTCTCTAAGAGAAGGCCTCAAGTCAAGTCGCAGACACCCTACAAGTTGCTTAAGACCATGCAGCCGTTGCTTCAATGAGTCCTGATTTTGACTAATAGTTCCACCTTCCAGCCAAGAGGAAAGAAAACAGTAGTATGTATGGATTTCTTCTGTCTGCCCACATCTTTTCTCTGCTTCTGTTTACAGAACCCTCTCTCTGGCCATAGGGATGGGCAGGTGATCTGATCTGGACTAATTATAGTGAACCTTACTCTCACTATCTCTGGTGTCAGGTAAATGGAAGGGACATGTGTCCGTACAAGCATTAATTAGCATCCCTCTGAGCTTAAAGAGAGAAAGAAGCTCCTCTAACAGTAAAAATTTCCCAAGTTCATCTACAGCAGGTGACAACCACTAGTCCAGAAGGGAAGAATGAGGGAGATCCAGGCAACAGCAGAGCTAAGAGGTGGAAGAGAGTCCATGGCTTAGAAATATGAGCCAGTGAAACCTTTCCTCTTTTTTTTCTTAAATAAAGTCAAGTAAGTTTTCTCTCTTTAAAACTAGAGCCCTAATTAATGCAAAAGTTAAATCTTTATTGAGTCTCCAGTGTGCCAGGAATTGTACCGGATTCTTTAAACGCATTATCCCATTATGATTTAGCTTCCCCAACAATCCTATTATCTTGCAGGTTTGATAGGTGAGGAGACTGAGGGTCAGAAGGGACTAGCAACTTTGCTAATGTCACACAGGCATCAGAGGAAGAGGCTCAATTCAAACTCAGGTCTGTTGAACCCCAAAGCTCTTCCCTCTGCTTCACCATGTGGACTTCTGTAACAGAACTGGTCCTTGGATGTGGGAAGACAACTTCTCTAAGAGGAAGAAAATCAACTGGCCCCCTTAAATGAAATCCTTGAAGGGATTCCTTAAGCGGTTGCTTTAAGGATAACAACAAATCTCTTTCAGGACATTCTTCTCTTTGAAGACAAGTCTGCTGTCTTCCTTATTCCCCCTTCTTTTGGATATGTCTTTTGGTTACATGGGCAACAAAAGCAAAAATAAACAAATGAGATCATATCAAGCTAAAAAGTTTCTGCACGGTGAAGGAAACCATCAACAAAACAAAACAAAACAAAACAAAACAAAAAAACAATCTACTGAATGGGAGGAGATATTCACAAATGAGATATCTGAGAAAGGGTTAATATCCAAAATATATAAGGAACCCATACAACTCAACATAAAAAAACAACAACCCCAAACAATCTGATTTAAAAATAAACCTGATTAGACATTTCCCCCTCCATACTCTTCACTTCTCTTGTAGTAGGAATTCTGGCCAAAGTTCAGACATTTCCTATGGCCAGGAAGGCCTGCTTCTTCTAAGATAATGAGAAAAAAATTCTGTTTTCAGGCCATACAAGTTGGTACCAGGATCAGAAGCTAAGTGCCACACAAGAAAGTTTCATTTTAACTGGAAAGGTATAGAGAGTCCCTGAAGGATTTCAGCAAGGGAGTAGGTGCAATTAGACTTGCCTTTTAATGTGAAGGGCGGACTGGAGATGATCCCTGTCAGGCCCATCACCTGCAGGTTGTGCTGGAGCAGGGTAACCAGTACCAGGGTAGGGAGGAGCTAAAATTCAGTCCAGGATCCACTCCATGATCTACTCACAAAGCCATTTTGGGGGGCGAGGGGCACTATCAACTGAAGGAGGGGGTCTTGCCCTAATTTACATGAAGGCACCCATGAACTAGTCACAGTCTTGATCACCATATTGTGGGTAAAACAAGATGAGGTACTGAACTAAGTCTCTAGTAATGGGATTAGAGAGTAGAGGACAAGTTCCCATTTGCCTTGTGAGTTTCAGGTGCTTGTATGAAAACCAAGAGAGTTGTACGATATCCCTCAAAAAATATCCATACGTGTTTAGAAATGAATTAAATGCCAGGTCTAAAAATATAACTTGGAAGTTGCTAATGCATACCCAAAGGACATATTGTGGGAATATGGACTGATATTGACCCTCTGCTGCAAAAGGACAAAACAAAAACAACAGGAATTTATTGTTATTTTCTGAGCTATCGTAGGAAACAAGTATAAAAGTTAAGGAAAGAAATGATTAATGTTCAACAGAAGGTCCCTGCTCTATCAATTTGCCAAGCATTTCTGGCTCCACACATTAGCCTTCCTAAACCTAAACCCATATCATACACACAATAAAGAAGTTAAACTTTCCTTTTGCCTCACCAATAGCCTCTCCTCATTTACCTTCCTAAGCAGTCTGGATGGATACAAACACCTGTTCTTTGCAAGAATGGTAGGTATTCTTCACTGACAGATGGCAGCAATTCCCCAGGGCGCGGGCACGCACCCACGCATGCACATGCACACACATATACACCTTAGTAAGGTCAATACATTGATATTCAACAATGAAGTCACTCAAATTTAGAGTCAGGAGAATGGCCTGGAATTGAGACAAGGAAGCAGGGAACAGACTGATGAATCTAAGAGGGAAAGGGGCAGGGGAAACAGGAAGAGATTAACCAAAGAACTGATATGCATAACCCATGGACACAGACAATGGTGTGGTGAAGACCTGAAGGGGCGGGGGTGCAGGGTGGAGGGGGTCAATGGGGGGAAAAAGAGAACATCTGTAATACTTTCAACAATAAAGATACATTTAAAAAACATACCTTTAAGTTAGTGTGTGCTCCATGCCTGCACAGATTGTATTTTGGATAGTTATTGTGAGCAAAAATACTTTGCTCTTTACATTTCACTTTTAAAGAGTAAGAGATAACCTGTCACAGTCGGATCACTAAATTATTGTTCTCTATACCTTGGATTCCCCTCTGACTTTGTCACAGGAAGTAGACACACTGTGTCTTCTTGGGAAGCATACCAGACAAATCCATAATGTGATGTGGCAGAATATTTGTTGGGTTTGTTTAAATTGTCATATTTGGGGAAAGCTCTCCTAGAAAATATCACTAGAAATTCTTACTGATACCTCCATCCTCCAGCCAAAATAAACAAACAAATAAATAGATATGGTTAGTTATTGTGATAGAAAGTACAAATATCCAGATTCTATTCTTTACAAACCTCTGTAAGTCAAAAAACTAGTGGTGGTCTTGAAAGCAGTGGGCTTTTCTCCTCCACTGAAATGTGGAGAACTATCAAATCTGGATCTGAAGAAAACCCAGGACACCTTTGGGAGCACGCATTCGAGTCCTGCTCTTCAAGAGAGAGAGATTAGCTGTGTTCTTCTTCAATCAGAAAGAAAGAAAAGACCCTAAATTGCCACTTTCTTTATTGCACACATTAAAAAATGAAACCTCTCAATCTATACAAAGTTTTATTTTAAGATTCAAAGTCCCAGATTTTGAAATTTAGGAGGGAATTGGCTTAAGGTGCATGCAAGATCAAGCTAAAAGTTCTTTAAAAACATTGACCATGTAAAATTGTAAATAAATTTAAAATTAATGTTTTCTATCTTCATGCAGAATATTGATAAATATAACTTTAGTGAGAGTTATATGTGCATTTAAAGAAAAAGGTGATAAGAAACCTACCTAAGACTTCAAGTCTTTGTTTCACACCTTCCCTTGCCTCTTCAACTTGTGATTGTGCATTCAAATAACCTGGAATCTTGTTTATTTTATTCCTTCTTCCTTTTTAAAATTTTATTTTTTAACTAGAGGCCCGGTGCACGAAATTACTGCACATAGGTGGTGGTCCCTCAGCCCGGCCTGTGCCCTCTCGCAGTCCAGGAGCCCTCAGGAGATGGCAGACTGACAGCTTAGGCCCACTCCCTGGATTTACTTAGTGCGCACCAGCCATGAGCCTGGCTTCTGGCTGAGCAGTGCTCCCTCTGTAGGAGTGCACTGACCACCAGGGTGTAGCTCCTGCATTGAGCATCTGCCCCCCTGGTGGTCAGTGCGCATCATAAAGACTGGTCGTTCTGCCATTCGATCTATTTGCATATTAGCCTTTTATTATATAGGATTACTGTTGACTGGAGTCTTGTTAAAATGCATCTCTTTACAAAGCCATTTTGGCAAAAATCTGAAAATCCCTCAGTTGAGAAGAGGTTTTGTAAGTGCATGTGTCAAAAGGAACTGTTTTTTTGAGACACATTACATTTTGATTTAACTCATCAGGATATTTGCTCTGATGTCTCGTCTAATCTGCATGAAATGTATCCTTGATCGCACAGGACACACAGGAACTGTGGGCTTGGCATACTAGTGAACCCAGCCCTGGCCACTCTTCTCTTTGGAAGCTTTTTGCTTTGCTCGCCCCCAGATGGCGCTACTTCCCCATTCTTCCTGGCCACTTCTTTGGAGGCTACCTCCACCCAGCGAACAGCTGCATGCTCTTTGCCAACACATGCGTTTTTCAAAATCTCATTAGCTCTCTAATGTTTTCGGCCAAGCTTGTGTCCCTGGGGCACTGTGTCCTCCCTGGAGGCCTCCGTAGAGTCTGGAAAAGGTACTAGAATGAGGAAAGCCAGGTCATTAAAAAGTGGGAAACTGGAAAACCACTTATATCCTGCAAACCTTTGTCTTAGAAACAAAACAGAGGCTTCGCACTAAGTGTGAAAGGCCCTGGGTGGGGGGAGGTCCTGATGCTGAATATTCCCCCTCAGTGGCACTTAAAACTGTAGTTTTTGCAGCACTTCTCAGGGCGGGAGTAGCCAGTGCAGGCAAAGTGCGAAACAGGTATTCATCTCCTGGAATGTCATTGCTACTGCCTATCAGTCTGCATACATTCTGCCACCAAATTTTAGGAAGAAATGCTATTCAGAGCAAATGATGCATCAAATTCAAACAGGCCATCAAGACTGCTAATGGATTTTAATAGCAGCTATTACAACATAATAGTATTTTCCCAACAGCTGTTTGTTGATACAATTCTCCGTTTACAGGACCTTTCTGTCCAATCCCAGGAGATGGCCCACTATTCATTTATAATCATTTGGTTCTACCTACAAGCAAATGCTATTTTATTTGCATTTGGAGATTGGGAATGGTCTGCAGATTGGACCCACTCCCACCTCATTCAATGAAACCAGCAGTGAATATTACAAACTAGATTAATTAGTTAATATTTACAGTCACTAACTACTGCCAGAATAAATACTGTCAACTGGCAAATTCAAAGAGAAACTTTAATTGATTGCTTGGCTGCATTCTGAGCTATGTGAGTTGCTGAAAACTGCTTTTTACTCTCATGTAAATGAGTAATGGGCCTAGACTAAGATTAAGACCAAAATTTTTTAAACAAAAGGACCCATAAAGCATTGAGTCTTTCTGCTGGAGATGACTAAAATTAGTGCCAATAAATCATTTCCAAAGTGAATTATTGAGGTGAGGGAGAACTTATTAATGAGACCCAAAGCTTTCTTTTTGTGGAATGGTCAAGAGATTATAGCACTGAAAATAAACATTAGTTCATGGGTCACAAAGAATCACCTAAGGAATGCATTTAAAATGTGGACTCCTGATTCACCTCAGAGATTTGAGGCAGGCCCTGGAATCAGGCATTCCAAGGGATTCTGGTGCTGTCAACCATGGACCACACGTTGAGAAAATCTGAGAAAAATGGCATTAGTTTATAAATATAATCTATCCCAAAAGTCTTAGTGCAGTTTTTATACTTTAATGACTTTAGAAGTACAGATGTTAAAAAAAAAAGCATATACAACACAGCATTTGAAAGTTATCTTTATTCCTTTTACATGTATTAATTTTGTAAATTTGGAAAAAGTAATTTTTAATTATAATTTTTCTTCCAGTTAATGTTTGTGCTCTTCAATCAAGAGATGAAAAAAGAAAATCTGAAGTTTCAAAATTACTCAACACTTACACAACTAAGTGTGAAAGAAAGGATAATAATTACACTTTTCAAATTCAATTCTTTGTCAACTCATAGTAGTTATACTTATGACACTATTAAGGAGTAAAACTGCATTAAGACTTTTGGGACAAACTATATAGAACTGAGTTAAATGCAGGCCTGATGACACAAAAAAGTAGGACTGAAGGCTTCATTCATCCTGTCAGTTTGGTTTTAGAGGGATCTGCACGCATACATCTCAGTATGTGCAAGTGCTGAGGGTAGTGGTTGGGTCCTCCTGGATTAGTGCCTAAATCCTTATGCCCCAAAGTGAACAGCGATCAGAAGCCTCAGGTGGCCATTTAGCACTGCCCCTTAGCTTCCTCATTCTTCCACTGTCAGCCCTACCTTCTGTAAGATACCCCCCACTCCACGCCCCTTCTTTTTTCTCAAGAAATAAAATGCATAGACTATTCCGGAGTAGGCCACATCATCAAGAAAGAGGACATCAGTCTGTGAGGAGTAGTAGCTTATATTTATATAGGTCATAAGTATTTCAATTGATAAAGTAGTAGTTGTATTAAATCTATGTTTGGAATCTTTAACCCCAAATGAACCAAAGACGTATTATGCTAAATTCATGGAAACTCTCATTTTGTAGACCTGAGCTGGATGGAATTTTATCCTTGGGCATCAAAGACAGGGTCAAATTACTGATTTTCTCTTTCACTGGGAGTATTTTTTGTTTTGTTTTATATTTTAGACATTTTACTTTTGGTCACTAGGTGGCTCTGAATTTCCATTGGAAAATAGAAATCCATAGAAAAACATTGAAAAAATATGCCATTTTCAGCAAATAATTTAAAAAAATATTTCTTTCATCATTTTTTTACTTGAGAACACTTATCAAAGTAAAGAAAATCTCATAAACTCCAAATAACAATATATCTGTCTATCTACCTTATCTTAATACATCATTTATAGCTTTATATGAAATTATGTCTACTGCATTGGATATAGGTACAATTTAAAATTGACTTATAATCTATAATCCAAATAATGTTACTTTGGAGCTGTAATATATTATGTACCATGGGTGGTCAAACAATTGGGTCTATCACATTTAAAAGAAGACTTCAAAATATTGTCATTTAACTTTAATTGCTTTGAAATCTTTCCCAACCATACCTTAATAGATATCATAAGATCTGGAACAAATTCAAAAATCATTTTTAAGTCTGATTACTTTAAACAAAAAGAATTCTTGGAACAAGGATCTGTTAGCCAAGATGGAAGTCAGCATACTGGTGTTGTTGGGAAAAGTGACTTATTGTCCTAAGTTCTACTTCACCCATAAAGAAAATGCTGCATTTGAGTCCTGTAATGACTTAATGTATTCCCAAATCTTTAATGATGATACTCTGTATTTTCTCCAGATAACCTATTAATAATGGAGGTAGGAGTAGTATAGAAACATGGTGAGAGAGAGTGACCATGAGCAGGAATAATATAGATGTTGTCTGCTTGGCTTGAGCTTTCTGGAGGGGGCCCACTTTTAAAATCTACTTTTTAATATCAGTCTGTTCAGTTCTGCATGAAAACACAGATTCCACATATGTTCATTCATCTCTTAACAAACTTAAAGAGAGGTACCCATAACCTTGCCTACCCCTTTCCAAACTGTCCAAGTTGTCCCTATTTCTTGACATGTTTCAAAATGCAGGTCATGCAGAATGACTAACTGTGCATCCTTCAGTCCTGATTCTTGTATGTGGGTGTAGGCACATATAAGTATATCAACAGACTGAGTTGTGGAGCAAAACCCTTTGCCAGGAGCTCAGCTTTGACATTGGAGAAGCTTAAATAGATACACATATTTTCCAGCAACTTGGCAATCTTGTTTCAGATAAACTATATATGGTGTATTCAAGATGAATCCCAGGTAATCTTCAAGTGAGACCAGAAAACATTGGACATTCACTTTCTGATTTGCAAATACATAAATAAATATTTTTAGTTGTGTTATGTGCCAAGCAGAATATAACACAGAGTGATGGGAAAGAGCATAACAAGGTGGGAGACAGTTTTAAATTGAGAAATCTATGAAGTGATAAAATATTTAAGTTGACATTCTTGAATGAGAAATGGCCAGCTCCTCCAAGTTCTGAAGTCAGAGTATTCCAGATAGAAGATAAAGCAACTACAAAGGGCTTGGGGTAACTCAGCAGATGCGAAAAACAAAGGGAAATTTGGTGTGGCTACAGTCAAGAGACCAAAGGGAGGATCTACGTGGCAGGAAGTATCAGCACTTTGTGGGTTGTGGAAATGAATTTAGATTTTATTCGATGAGCAATGGGAAGCTAATAGAGTTTTAAATGTGGGGACAGTATCCAACTTAAAATTTGTGTTTATATTAGTTTTATACAAGTTACTCTGATCATTATGTAGAGATGGATAGCAGAAGGGCCAGTTAGGTAGGTTACTGCAATGTCCAGGGTGAGAGCGGATGGTTGGGCCTACGGCTTTGGGGATTGAACAAGCCATGTGCTTAGCTTCCACAAACTCCTTCTTCCCCCACTGGAATATAAGCTACTTAATGACAGGGATTTTTGCCTCCTTCACAACTCTAATCCCAGTATCTAGAACAGAACTTGGCATATAGACCACACTTGTTAAATGTAGTTGAATGAATTTTCCAAGAGGGAGAAAAATGGTGCAAGGCAGAGTTAGGGGAAAAGTCAATAGTTCTGTTTAGGACATGTTAAATATGAGATATCCATTAGGCATTTAAATGGAGATGTCAAGTAGGCAAGTTAGAAGTAATAAGTTTTGAGTTCAGTAGCAGATATGCATTTAGGGATCATGGATATATGATCACCTAAAATGGGCATGTGTGGAGAGTGGCTACAATGTTTGAACAGGTTCAAGCCTTGGACTAATGAGAGGGCACAGTCCTCTCATGGCCACATGCAAGTTCCAGCTTGGAGGGCAGAGCCCTCCCAGGACAATTATAGCCAACAGCTATAGTTGTAAGCTTGAACTTATGGTCCAAACATGTGACCCCACATGTCTGAGTGATGTGGGCTTGATAGAGTTCAGATACATGTAATTGAGTAGAATCGAAATCCATGAGAATGTTGTAAACATCTTGACCACGCCCTTACTTTGCCTCATGGAATCTGGCTATAAAATAAAGACACAGCTTGTAGTCCGTGGCGCTGTCGCTAGCTCTCCATCAGAGAGGGCAGCATCCCACCCAGACCCAGCTTTCATTCTCTTGTCTATCTTTTCCCAATCCTTCACCGCCCCCTCTTAGGCTCACCAAACCTGGCTGAGCTGGCTCAGCACATAAGGCGCCCAACGTGGGGCTGAGTATGCCACAGCCGTGCCGACTTGCCACAGGCATGAAGTTAGAGACCAGTCAAGGAGCTAGAAGCAAGCAGAGAAATCCAATATTCAGAAGTCAAACTGAAGAGGAGGAGCCAGCAAAAGAGATAGAAAAGGAGCTTTCAGGAGGCAGGAGGAATCTGGAGAAAATGATAGGATAGAAGTCAAGACAAAATGGTTGTTACAAAGCAGGAAGTGAAATGTTTTGAATGCTGCTGAGATGCCAAGAGAGACAAGAACAGATAAATAATCCTTAGATTTGGCTTAAAAAAGAAGTGTCAATAGAATAGTATTATAAACCAGCCTGGAGCAGATGAAGGAAAGAAGGGGCATGAGAAAGTAAGTGGAGACAGGAACTACAAGGAGCTCTCATATTTTCATTAACCTACTGTCTAACTGGGTGGCTGCTCAATCTTTCTGGAATAAATAAATGAATGAATTACCCATCTGTTCATCTATGCATTTGTGTATCCATCCATCCATCCATCCATCCACCCATCCATCCACCCATCCATCCATCCATTCATCCCTGGGGTTAAAGTCTTCAAATGTAGAAGGCATTGCCTTATCTGGTAAGAAGACATCTGAATCAGGAGAAAGGGGACAGAGTAAGGCCTCCACAGTCACTGTTTTGCTTTCTGAACTTGGCCAAACCAATATTTTCCTGGGCCTCAGTTTCCTTACCTCTAATATCAAGAGGTTAGACTAGATGGGCTCTCAGATCCTATTCTTTAGAAGGTTTAAGCATCATAATAAATATGCCAATGTAAATATAGTATCATTCTTGATTTTTAGAAACTAGCTCTAAGCAGAGTTGAAAGCTTCAGAGGATACCATATGTTCATAACCCAGGCAAAGCCTCTATGTGTGAGATTAATGCCAGCATTGAGTGAGTGGCTGTGTACTTTGTGAGGAGAATACATTACTAATGGACACTGAATGAAAAGAGTCGAGTCTCTCTCCCCTTATGGATTCTTCCCTTTTTGTACTTAAGGATGCTCAATTCTCCTTTATTTAATATAAAACATGTATTATTAGATTCTGCATCTGAACCAATTAACATTCTATTCCTCTCTGCCCAATTAAGCTTCTTGGGCAGCTGGATCATATTCACAGATAATGTATCCTCCCAACCATTTCTTTTGGGAATCTTGCTTTCATTCACACAATTTGGTCCCAACATTCCTCTCTCATTTCGTCTTGTACTACTTCCTCCCGCTCTCTGAGGTCCAATAACAATAGCCTTCTTGTTCTTTAAGCTGTAAATCTTGCTCCTGCTTCTGGGGCCTTTGGATTTGCCATTTTTCTGCCTAAAATGTTTGGGTTCCTCTTATACAGGGATTTCAAACATCACTTCCTTTGTGAGACCTTCCTCTCTAAAGTACTATCTGATCCAGAGTATTATTCTCCACCTCCACCCTACTATTGTCACATACAGACACATACACACACACATTATCACTTTCAAAATTATCCTATTTTCCTTATTTATTGGTTACTGTCTACCTCCACCACCACCACACCTGCCCCAACCCCCACCCCAAGTAGACGGTAAGCTCCATGAAATCATAGACCTCATCTGTCTTATTCACTGCTTGTATTCCCCAGTATCTAGGATGGGGTATCACACATTAGTGATGGATAAATATCCATTGAACAAATGCATAAATCTCACCTCTACTAAAACTATTGACTACGGTCACCAATGATATACTCAAATAAAATGGTTTATCTTCTTGTTTTCCATTTCTTTATGCCTTTAACCCCACGGATCACCTTTTCATACAGGTATGGGTCGCTTCCTGAGAAAGCTGCTTACACTCTGGACTTGAACTAGCATCTTAGTGTTAATGATTCTCAAGTCTCTATCTCTAGCCAGCACCTCTCATTTTCTCTCAGGTTGCTTATCTTAGGCTTATAAAGAAAATGAAAGTTAAAGTCATCTCATAAAAGACTCATTTTGGGGAGAAAAAAATCTAACTCACTTCACCCTATGCTGACTTCTTCCTTTGAATTTCTTATCACTGAAGTAATTGGTACCTCCCTATGACTTAATCATAAATCATTAGACATTTATGTAGTATGAAACTCTGTGGATTTTATACTATATTAAAATTGTGTAAACCTTTATTTTGTATAATTCCCACTAATAAAAATATTTTACTTTATAAGAAAATGAAGAATCCTCCAAAGCTGTTAAAGATGAATTATTTATTCAAACATTCAATAAAGATTACTATGTGTTGGGCACCTGCTGGGGTCCAGCCCCAGCGGTCCAGGGGTTCCCAAAGGTGTGGACGGAGTCGGCGAAGAATGTTTTACACAGAGACAGCATTCAGAACTCTCTAGCTTTCCTTAGTCTCCGTGGATCTTCCCTGTGCCTGGCTGAGGCCACAGAGAGAGAGATCCCAAGGCAAGCTGAGCCTTCATTTTATAGTGAGAGGTAAACAAGGTAGTGGTTTCCATTAGTTACACAGTTCTTGCGAGTTTCACTTGTTTTGACCATGGTTATACTTCCTGCACTTCCTCAGCCCATTAGCTTCCCAGATAAGATCTAGGGAGTGTTACAAGGTCAAGCCTAATTATGCTAAGAGGACTGTGCCCTCTAAGCTGGGAATTGTTTGTGACTTTGCCCACAGGTCAGTCCGAGGCTTAACCCTATATCAGCTCCCTACAGGCACCCTTCTAGGAGTAGCAGCTACAGGAGTGACAAAATCCCTGCCCCAGGGAACTTGAATGCTAGCCAGGAGACAGACACAAGCCATAACAAGGCCACATGAGGGTAGGTTCAATGAAGAAAACTAGAGTGGGAATGGATAGTTTAATTTGAATGTTCAAGGATGGTGTTCAGGTAACACTGAGCAGAGTCCTGAGTAGCTGTGAAATGCACACATCAAAAGTTTGTGGTAAAGTACATTACTTTCAAAATTTGCTAAATGTTCATTCAGCAAATTGGTTTTCAGAAAATTCAGCGAGAACATGAAAACCAAAAAGAAATGTCATTTTGGCTGAAGAGTCAACCTGAGAATCTGCTAACGCATTCTGCTTTTATTTCTAATCATTTCCGGAGAGGAAAAGCCACCATATTCCTTTACTGCCCACAAAGCCCGCAGGACACTGAGGCGTGTTTTACAGAAAGGATGCTGAGTGTGGAAGGAGAAGCCGCTGGGCTTCCTTGACTGAAAGGCAGTAGAAATGCTCACTTTGGGGTCAGGACCACACTAACAGCATGGGGCTCAGTGAGTTCCTTAAGAGGCATCCACTATTTTGATGCCAAATACAAAGCAACATTGCAGCAAATATGCCATGAAAAGTCACAGAACAGAGTACGTGGTGCAACAACACAAGCTGCCTTTTGACCCACGAACTCCACTTCCAGGTTTAGGCCGGGGGGTCACCTGGGAAAGGCCTCCCTTCTGCTCCCTGGCTGCTGAAGGAAAACAGGCTTTTGCTGGTTGGTTGGTTGTTGTTTTTAGCCAATCCTGGTGCCAAAATGCAATGCTTCTCCAGGTGCAGACAACAGTGCCCACTACAGACAGAAGTTCTTGATTACTGGTATGGAGAGGCTAAGAGATGTGAGTCTTTAGTACAATATTCAAACTATTTTGTACAAAATGTTTAGTTTAATTTAATTAATTAATTAATTTATTAATTGTTAATCCTCACAAGGATATTTTTCCATTGCATTTTAGAGAGAGTGGAAAGGAGGGTGTAGAGAGACAATTGATTGGTTGCCTCTCGCACACCCCCCAACTGAAGCTGAGGATCAAACATGCAACCGAGGTACGGCACGTGCCCTTGACCAAAAATTGAACCTGAGACCCTTTGCCGGCCGACGTTCTAACCACTTAGAAACACCGGCCAGGGCTAGTATAGTTGTTTTTAAAAATTACAACAGTCGTCACTTTGGGCCTCTACAACCACAGCAAGACATAGGTCTAGCCTATCCAATCACTTGTTTTAGTTCATACACAGCCTTGAAACTCTGGGAACTGTTTGTCCCCAACCTCTAGCAAACCCTTAAAAGCAAAGCAAGGACAGCCTCTGCGACTTTGCTAGTCTTCTGCCCAGGAAGGCTAACTGCAACTTTCGATGAGTAAACTTGGGATAGGCAGCCACACGGATTTCAAAAACGAAGTGGCTTTATCAAACAGTGGGAAGAACAACCCAAGTCACTTTTTGCTTTTCTGTGAACTAGAAAATTTCATATTTCCTCCAAAACCTTCCCATCTTAGAAAAGAAACAATTTATATTAGGAAACAAAAATCAAACCAAATTAAATGAACAATACAATTTCTTAAACTGGAATTTGTTATCTGAGATCCCACACCTTCCCCTACTTTCTGTTACTTTAAGCACATACTTATTTCCCACGTTAATTTTACTTTACCAGAGAGGTCTTTTGTTGTTGCTGTTGGAAGTCATCCAGGTCAAGGAAAATCTCTGAATTAATATATGTACTGATTGAGAAAGAATTAAATAGCCCACTGTACCCCCAAACCTTTTCCACTGAAGAAATAGAAATCTTCGTAAACGAGGATACCAGAATGAAAAGCTGGAAGAAAAGTTGCTCTATGTCGGACAAACAATTTTTTTAATTCATGTTACCTGGCTTTCTAATTGTCATACATTCACCCTGCAGTCACATCACAAGCAAGCTAATACATTTCACATAAATATGTGCAATAATAATGCCAGAACCTGTTCTTGCTGTTCCTATGTTACAACTGGTAAAGGGAATCTAACAACGAGAACACTTAATAGGAGAACCCATCTGTTAATTAATTTTGGTAAAAATAACCCCACAGAAAGAAGGTGGGAAGAAATTGATGGAATAAAGCAAGTAGAGAAATGAGAATTATAAAGAGAAGGGACACGTGAAAACGAAATGAAATAACTATTTAGAAGACAGCAAATCTATTTTAAGTCTGAAGAGCTAGGAAAGTAGGTATTTTTAAACTTAATTGGATGTTTCAAATAACAACTAGATTATCTATTTGAAAACTTGGGCAGAGCAGAGGAAAAGGAATAGTTTTACTTCTCTAAACCAGAGAGAGGAGTGGGGAGGAGGGATGAGGGAGGTGAGAAGAGAACAAACAGGGAGAAGTGCATGGGCCCCAGGCATCTGGGCTGCTAGGGACCAAGGGTTGAGGAAAGTGCTGAGGGATCCCCTGTGAAGTGGGAGCGGGTGCCAAGCCTCAGTTTCAGGAGAGAGGTTTTTTCACACCACCCTGCTCCTGACAGTGGGGAAAGAGAAAGTCTGCTGAGGGAGAGTGTGATGAGCACAGGGATGGCGGGAAGGCAGGAAAATGTAGAAGGCCAGTGGAGTAGGCAAGAGCGTCCCCTAGCACCTCCACCTGAGCCTTGCACACCAGGCACCATGAAATGGTGTCCCCAGTGCAGAGCTCTGAGCCTGGCACACGAAGGGCACTCAGTACAGTTTGCTGAGGACTGAAGAAATGAATTGCAGGCGCAGGGCCTCCTTCGCTCCTTCCCAAATGTATTCACTTATTTCGTTTAATAAATATTTTTGATCCCCTTCTCTGTGCAATGCATTCTTTCAGACATGGATATACAGCGACAAACAGAACAGGATAACTCCCTGCCCTTGTGAAACTTACATTTCAACTTTGGGGAGCTATAATACAGGTGAAAGCAAGTCAATACCTCATGTGTCAACTGTGATAGGGATGATACAAAGAATTATCAAAGTAGTTGATAGATTATTGATTATAGATTAGTAGATGATAGATTATAAAAATCTATCCAGTAGATAGGGAATATCAGGAGGAAGGAGAGCATTGTTTTATAAAAGGTGGTTAGGGAAGCACTCACTGTTTAGATGACATTTGAGCGGAGAACAGAAG